>NC_133406.1:213865000-214112500 GCF_049350105.2 Macaca mulatta | reverse complement strand
GAATCTGTCTCAAAAAAACAAAACAAAACAAAGCAAACAAAAAAACCCAAACTAACTACATTATGTTATGGTGCCCTGCTCCTATCTTAGACTTTCTAAGAATCAAGAAAGCCTTCTTCTGGCCGGATGTGGTGGCTCACGCCTGTAATCCCAGCACTTTGGGAGGCCGAGGTGGGCAGATCACTTGAGGTCAGGAGTTCAAGACCAACCCGGCCAACATGGTGAAATCCCATCTCTACTAAAAATATAAAAATTAGCCAGGCATGGTAGCACGCATCTGCCGTGCCAGCTACTTGGGAAGCTGAGGCAGGAGAATATCTTGAACTAGAAGGCAAAGGTTGCAGTGAGCTGAGATTGCACCACTGCACTTCAGCCTGGGCAACAGAACAAGACTGTCTCCAAAAAATAAGTAAAATTAAAATGAAAAGAAAGCCTTCTTACTCTCCTCTCAATCTAATTCCACCCTAGTCTCTGGCAGAAAAGAATTGTCTTAAATGAGAAAAGACTGTGAACTGGACCAATTTCCAGGCTCATTGACCAAGTTTAGGTTTTCTTAACCTGATTCCACTCTTAGTTCCTTGAAATTCTTCACCCTGTTCACAGGGTCCACCTCATCCCTGCTGTGTGGGGAGTGGAAAAGGCAGGTTTCTGCAAAGAAGGTCCCCCTCCTCTCAGAATCCCCCTAGTCCCACCTACCCACTGAGTCAGGAGCCAGGAATGTCTGTGGGGGCAGCAGACAGGTATGTCACCCTGGGGGTGTCAGAGGCTGATTCATCTCTCATCTCCACCCAATCTTCTCCTTACAGCTCTCTGGGAACTATAACCCTTTGTCTAGAAATAAAAGAGTAAAATCCAGGACTCTGGGCTGGGCACGGTGGCTCACACCTGTAAATCCAGCACTTTGGGAGGCCGAGGTGGGTGGATCACAAGGTCAGGAGTTCAAGACCAACCTGGCCAAGATGGTGAAACCTGGTCTCTACTAAAAATACAAAAATTAGCCGGGCGTGGTGGCAGGTGCCTGTAATCCTAGCTACTAGGGAGGCTGAGGCAGAGAATTGCTTGAACCCAGGAGGCAGATGTTGCAGTGAGCCAAGATAGTGTCACAGCACTCCAGCCTGGGCGACACAGCAAGACTAGGACTGAAAAAAAAAAAAAAAATTCTGGGACTCTGAAAAGCATCAAGTCTTCAAATCGGTGGTGGGCTAGGTACAGGATTGAATATATATTATGGTATTAAAGAAATATTTGTTGAAAGAAAGAAGGCAGGGAGACATTCTCTCCCTTTTCTCCTCTAGAGTAAACCTAATCTGAGATTTTCTTGTCTGTACAGAGGAGTGACTTTTAGCTCAAAAAAGATTATGTGAAACTTTTATCTCAGAAAAGATTATGTGACTAGGTGAGGTGGCTCACACCTGTAATCCTAGCACTTTGGGAGGCCAAGGCAGGCAGATTGCTGGAGCCCAGGAATTCAAGACCAGCCTGGGCAACATAGCGAGACCCCATCTCTATCAAAAAGAATAAATTATGTGACCTTTGAGATTACTGATATTATGATTTATGAGTTGAGGGAAATTTTTTTTTTTTTTTGAGATGGAGTCTCGCTCTGTTGCCCAGGCTGGAGTGCAGTGGCGCAATCTCGGCTCACTGCAAGCTCCGCCTCCCAGGTTCATGCCATTCTCCTGCCTCAGCCTCCCTAGTAGCTGGGACTACAGGTGCCTACCACCACGCCCGGCTAATTTTTTGTATTTTTAGTAGAGACAGGGTTTCACTGTGTTAGCCAGGAGTCTTGATCTCCTGACCTCGTGATCCGCCCAACCTCGGCCTCCCGAAGTGCTGGGATTATAGGCGTGAGCTACCACGCCCAGCCATAGTTGAAGGAAATCTTAACCCATGTCCCAGTCTCCCTTCTCTGCTGTTTCTGTGACTCCACAAAGCAACGTGCAGGCTCCAGGATTAATATATAGGAAGAACTTGGAGGTGATAATTCAGTGCAAAGGGAGGCACTGGGGACGTTCCTGGAAGCTAAACTGACATAGCAAGCACACTGCATTAGACTTCACATTTGGCCGGGTGCTCATGCCTATAATCCCAGCACTCTGGGAGGCTGAGGCAGGAGGATAGCCTGAGCTCAGGAGTTCCAGACCAGCCCGGGCAAGATAGCGAAACCCCATCTCTACAAAAAATACAAAAATTAATCAGGCATGGGGGTATGGGCCTATAGTCCCAGCTACTCAGTAGGCTGAGGTGGAAGATGGCTTGAGCCCGGTAGGTGGAAGTTGCAGTGAGCCTGGGCGACAGTGCAAGATCCTGTCTTCAAAAAAAAAAAAAATTCAAGTTTATTTGGCATGGCTACGAAGGGGCCTCTCATGTCCCTTCTCCACAACTGCTTCAGAGTTTTAGAATGAGGAGGAAAAAAAAGCCCTTGCCGTGTATTCTCATCCAGAGTAATTTACCAATACTGTCTTTTTTTACTGTCTTTTTTCCACCTCAGTTGGCCCCTAAATCCCCACCCCATTCCGTCACAGCCTGTCTTGGCCCACCTCGACACCTGGGCTGAGTTAGCTCCCTGGCTGGAAAAGGTCACACTGGGCTCGAAATGAGGCACATGGGTTTCCCCATCTTTAGCAGGCCTGATGCCATGAAGGTATGTGCTGCAACTCCTAAATGGGACAAGAAAAGACAGTGAACGGCCCAGATCAGGCTGGGTAAGTAAAGGCTCAAAAGCCAGAGACAAGAAAAGAGAGAGGAGGGGACTAGTGTTTTGCTAGAGAATTTCCCTCCAGGATTCCAGGATAATTGGGCCACTTCACTGCTTTCAAAATTGGTGTGATCCTTAAAAGTGCTTCAGTGGGTCTGAAGCCACTCCTCTCCCCACTTAGGATTCTTGAGAAAGGGACAGAGAATTCCTCAAATCGACCTCCCCTTTCTCTTTCCCACAGATCCTAATGGGACCATACTTCCTATATTCTCAGCCACCAGCGGGTGGGCATTTTGCTAATCCAGGCAGAAAGGATGTGCTTCAGCTCTGTGGGCTTTAGGGCCTCATCCTCACGCATAAGCCTCTTAGTCAGGCTGGAAACCTTTCCAATTACCTATGGTCCCTGCTAAGTTCTTCCAATTCTATACTGTCTTCCAATTGTTGAGGTCCCCAATTCAGAGCCAAGAAATGCATATAACCTAATGTCATTGGTTAGTAGGGATGACCAGGAAGGTCCCTTCTAAGGCACTCAGAGAGGTCTTCCTCCCTCCCGAAGTTGTAGAGAATTGTCAAGTGAAGTCTGGAGATGAGAAGAGCAATTTCAGACACTATCAGTGAGATGTAAAGTGGTATCTTTTTTGGAAAGCATTTTGGCAACATGAATCCCGAACCTGGAATATGTCAATTATTTCATTTCCAGGACTACCTCACAAGTTAAAAATCAGAGATTCAGACAATGATTTTAGTACAAAGATGTTAATTATCACACTATTTACAAAAGTAAAAATTGATGATGACTTGTAGGCTAGTAGTAGGCTAACCACGGGAGTATGGATAGGTAAACAATGTTATAGCCAAACCATAGACTATTACCATGGTGACATTACAAAGGTTATTTACTTGATTGTTTCAGACAGGGTCTCACTCTATTGCCCAGGCTAGAGTGCAGTGGCACGATCATAGCTCACTGCAGCCTCCATGTCCTGGCTTGAGTGATCCCCCCACATCAGCCTCCCAGAGTGCTGGAATTATAGGAATTGTATCTGTTTTTTATTACATGGAATGGTGTTAACTGAAAAAGGCAGGATATAACACAATCATAAAATATCGCACTTATATAAATGCAATATCCATCCCTAGTATACAAAAATAAGACTGAAAGAATATACAAAATACCTCCAGATGTTTACAGAGATGAGAAAAAAAGAGAATACACAAAATATAGATTTGAATATAGAATTTATTTTTCTTTTAAACAGATGACCCCACAGAAAGCTTCTGTTATGGGATCCTGGGTGACTCATTTGCTCTTTTCATTTTCGTGTTTGTTTTTTTTTTGAGATGGACTTTTGATCTTGTTACCCAGGCTGGAGTGCAATGGCGCGATCTCAGCTCACTAAAACCTCTGCCTCTCGGGTTCAAGCAATTCTCCTGCTTCAGTCTCCCAAGTAGCTGGAATTACAGGCACATGCTACCATGCCCTGCTAATTTTTCTGCATTTTTAGCAGAGACAGGTTTTCGCCATGTTGGCCAGGCTGGTCTTACACTCCCGACCTCAGATGATCTGCCCGCCTTGGCCTCCCAAAGTGCTGGGATTACAGACATGAGCCACCATGCTTGGCCTTCTCTTTCATTTTCTAAGTTTTTTACTTTCCTGTATTAGGAAATTTTAAAATAATCTTAAGGATGACTGCCACATGCCAGCCATAATGGAGGATGGTCTTTCTTCTACCCTAGACATTTCACACTGCACAGGCCTCACTTGGATCTGACATCTTCCTTTCTGCACTGTGCAGATCCCCTCAGTATATGCAGAGAACAGAAAATCACTTTGCTGCCAGTGGAAGGTAGACAGAAGCTACATTTACTGGGGAAGAAAATACCCTTGCTGTCAAACCATGGCCTGAAAATAAAGGCCCTGAATTATTTCCACCTATCCCCACTCGATGGCTGCAGAAAATGCTGAGGGTGCTTGCATATGAGGCCATAAAGTTGTAAAGGATGCCTTCCAGCCCCCATTTGGTTTGTTTTGGTGAGGGCTGGGGCCTCTGTGATGGGCAAGCATCAAAACCCATGACCACAGCCATTGGTACTGCTTTCAAAAGCATAGCACCCACCCTAACGCCCTGATAAAGGATTTGTCCAGTAGTCTGGGCGTCAGGATTCCTGGGCTCTAGGCCCCACAGGTGATTCACAGCTAGCCCCAGGCTGTGCCTCCTGGCCTCAGTTTCCCTGGCTTGCTCTATTGGTACTTCCTGCCTACTCTGTGGGGTGTTAATAGGGGTGAGGTGCTTTGAACTTCTCAGATGAAAGAGGCCGGGAAGCAGCACCCAGTTATTATCCCCTATAGAGCCAGGCGTGGGAGCTGAGGTTGCTTTCATACTGTTCCAGTCACAGTAGCCTCCTCATATCCCCTCATTCGTCTGCCTTTGGCTCTGGCTGTCACAACCAGAAAGCAAAGCACAGTCAGTCCTATTTCAATGCTGTTTCAGAACAGATGTCCCTAAATGAATGTGCCAACTGCACAAACCACTGGTGAACTATCTATGATTTAGTAATACTTTATAGGTGCCTAATTTCTTTCTCCTGATTGGCTGCAAAACCTGTGGGACAAGGACTGTGACTTCTCACCAATAAATATACCAAAGGAGGAATACTCACAATTTAGTCAGCAAAACAGCTTATGAGAGAGCCAGGCTGACCAAAGTTCAAACTTCTCATCTTTCTGCTTCTTCACTGTAACATGGGTAATGGCTTATTAATTCTCCCCATCTTGTCTATCTCTAATGAGGATTATGTGTGGAAGCACTCTAAAATACCAAGCACTTCATGTGTGTTAAAAAGTCCAAATGTGGCCAGGTGCGGTGGCTCACACCTGTAATCCCAGCACTTTGGGAGGCCAAGGCGGGTAGATCACGAGGTCAGTAGTTCAAGACCAGCCCGAACAACATGGTGAAACCCCGACACTACTAAAAATACAAAAATTAGCCAGGCGTGTTGGCGGGCACCTGTAATCCCAGCTACTCGGGAGGCTGAGGCAGAGAATTGCTTGAACCTGGGAAGCAGAGGTTGCAGTGAGCCAAGATTGCGCCACTGGACTCCAGCCTGGGCAACAGAGAGAGACTTTATCTCAAAAAAAAAAAAAAAAAAAGTCCAAATGTATGCAAATAAAACTTGGCATAACAGTCTTGCCCAGGGCATCAGTCCTGCCCCTTCTAACACCAGGTTACAACTGCAAAAAGTAAGGCTGGGGTGCCACCTACTGGTTGAAAAATATATGAACTGCATCCAGCCAGTTGCAAGAAGAGCAAAGAAAAAACTTCAAGCCCTCTTAATTTTTGCCACACTCTCATAGGAACTGCCATATTATATATTAATATTTTTCTTTACACAACTTACATATTTTTTTTAGATGGAGTCTCGCTGTGTCGCCCAGGTTGGAATGTAATGGCACAATCTTGGCTCACTGCAACCTCTGCCTCCCGGGTTCAAGAATTCTTCTCCCTGAGCCTCCCTAGTAGCTGGGATTATAGGCATGCAACACCATGCCCAGCTAATTTTTGTGTTTTTAGTAGAGAGGGGTTTCACCATGTTGGCCAGGCTGGTCTCGAACTCCTGACCTCATGTGATCCGCCCACATCAGCCTTCCAATGTGCTGGGCTTACAGGCATGAGTCAACGTGCCCAGCCTTGTATTTCATTTTTGAAGCAAACCTTTTTTTTTGAGACAAAGTCTCACTCTGTCACCAGGCTGGAGTGCAGTGGCACAATCTCAGTTCACTGTAACCTCTGACTCCTGGGTTCAAACAATTCTCCTGCCTCAGCTTCCCAAGTAGCTAGAACTACAGGCATGCACCACCATGCCCAGCTAATTTTTACATTTTTTTGGTAGAGACAGGGTTTCACCATGTTGGCCAGGATGGTCTTGATCTCTTGACCTTGTGATCTGCTGGCTTCGGCCTCCCAAGGTGCTGGGATTACAGGCATGAGACACCGTGCCCGGCCTTGAAGTAAACTTTTAACCACTACTGTAAATAGAAAACTAGTCAACACTTGTCAAAAATAGAATAAAGCCATAAAACAAATAAAATGAATATAAAACATTAATAAAGGTCTAGCCAGGAATTGTTGCCTGTGAAAGCTGAGTTTGAGGCTCTGTTAAAACTGAAAATATTGGGACACAGTGGCTCACACCTGTAGTCCCAGTTACTCAGGCGTCTCAGGTGGGAGGACTGCTTGAGCCTAGGAGTTTGAGTCCAGCCTGGGCCATATAGTGAGACCTCATTTTTTTTTTTTTTTTTTTTTTTTTTGAGACAGAGTCTCGCTCTGTCACCCAGGCTGGAGTGCAGTGGCGCGATCTCGGCTCACTGCAAGCTCCGCCTCCCGGGTTCACGCCATTCTCCTGCCTCAGCCTCCCAAGCAGCTGGGATTACAGGCGCCTACCACACACCTGGCTAACTTTTTGTATTTTTAGTAGAGACGGGGTTTCACCGTGTTAATCAGGATGGTCTCGATCTCCTGACCTCGTGATCCGCCCGCCTCGGCCTCCCAAAGTGCTGGGATTACAGGCGTGAGCCACCGCGCCCAGCCGAGACCTCATCTTTTTAAATAACAAACAAACCTGAGAACCAAAAACTGAAGATTAATAGAAACACCTGACTAGAGACTGAATGTCAATCCTATGTGACTGAATGTGAATTATATGCTTTGGGGAAATACTGATTATTCCAAGGGAAGGTGACACTCCCTCATTCTTCCCCAAACCCCTGGGCCCGGAAGACTGAAGAAGAGTTTGGAAGTCACAAAAAGTAGAATATAAACTCTTGTATTGCAGCACATTCCGTCACAGCCTGAGTAGGACCAGTGCTCGACTTTCTGGTGGCAGGGCCCGGAGCTCACAGACACCACTGACAGTATGGTAGGTGTTCTGCTTGGCGCCATGTCTGGCTTTTTGGCCAGAAGTCCTTTGCAGAGCTCAATATCCCCTTGCCAGCCCACCAGCTCTCGCTGGGAGGACTTGCTCTTGGGTCTGCAGCCTGCTTCAGGAGCCTCCACTTTCCCCAGTGCTGGGTTATGCATCCTGCTCTCCAGGATCCACCTTGTTGCTATAGCTGCATGGCTTCCTGCTCCACTGACTGGTTCGAGGGTGCCAGGTACTTCTCCTGGATGCCCAGTGTGCTGAGGAGGGGTGCGTCAAGGCTGATAGCATAGGCAGAGGATGGGGAGCTGGTCTGGGCAGGATGTGACTTCCGCTGATGCCTACACTCCAACCATGTTCATCCCTCTCTTCCTCATAAATTATAGGGACCAATCAAGTATGAGAAGCCTCCAAAAACATCCAGACTCAAATGCTCCTCCTCTATATGCCTCTTCCACACACTGCTGCGGATCAAAGGACTGAAGAGCGCTAACCTTCCAATGTTGTGTTATGGTACATGCTCTGGAGCCAGACCAAGTGGGTTCAAATCCTGATGATGTCTGGGTCTGGGGTCTGACGAGGAGATGGAGGTTAGCCATGGCTAGGTTGGCTATGTTAGGACACCACGGCGGTTCTACTACCAAATGGCTCCAAAGGAAGAAACTGAGATTCTACACCCAGCAAAACCAAGGTTTGAACTGTTCTTCCAAAACATCCCGGGAGAGGGACCTTAGGCCTGTCGCCTCACTTATAAAAGGGCTTGAAATGAGAATTAAATGACCCTGCAAATAAAATACTTAGCCCACCAAATGATGTTCAAGTTACAGACCTTTTTCTTTTTTTTTTTTTTGTTGAGATGGAGTCTCGCTCTGTCACAAAGCTGGAGTGCAGTGGCACGATCTCGGCTCACTGCAACCTCCAACTCCTGGTTCAAGCAACTCTTCTGCTTCAGCCTCCAGAGTAGCTGGGACTACAGGCACCCGCCACCACACCCAGCTAATTTTTGTATTTTTAGTAGAGATGGGGTTTCACCATGTTGGCCAGGATGGTCTCGATCTCCTGACCTCGTGATCTGCCCACCTCTGCCTCCCTAAGTGCTGGGATTACAGGCGTGAGCCACCGTGCCTGGCCCTTACAGACCTTTCTTTACTGTCTCTATGAATCCATCAACCAAAATCCATCTCACCCCTAGTCAGATTGACTCTCAACTGGTGCCCCTTCCCAGTGACTTTTCCACAGCAGATACTGCCTTATTTCTGTGCAAGCTGGCCCTGAAGATCACTGGGGATCAGTGAAATCCACCTTGCTTATCTCTGACCTAATGCCCACATTCCTGAGTAGGGCATACAAAGCCTCACCTCCTACCTGCCTACCTGTCTGGCCCCACTGCTGCTCCCCTCTCTGAGTCCTTGCCCTGCTCACAAGTCATGTCATCCTACTTTTTTTTTTGAGATGGAGTCTCACTCTGTCACCCAGGCTGAAGTACTGTGGCGCCATCTTGGCTCACTGCAACCTCCACCTCCTGGGTTCAAGCGATTCTCCTGCCTCAGCCTCCCAAGTAGCTGGAACTACAGGCGTGCACTACCACACCCAGCTAATTTTTGTATTTTTTAAACAGAAACATGGCTTCACCATTTGGCCAGGTGATCTGGACTCAGGTGATCTGCCCCCACTTGGCCTCCCAAGGTGCTGGGATTACAAGCGTGAGCCACCATGCCCAGCCCCTACTTTTTGTCAAAAATAAATTTCTATACTTAAAAAAAAAAAAAAAAAAGAGAGATGGGGTCTCACTATGTTGCCCAGTCTGGTCTCAAACTCCTGGCCTTGAGCAATCCTCCCACCTTTTAACTCCCAACACGTTGGAATTACAGGCATGAAGCCATTACACTTGGCCCATGCCATCTTATTTGCAACCCTCAAAACCTGTCTCAACTTTGAACCTCTATGCCTTTGCATATACTGTTCTCTTTAACTTGAATTCCCTTTCCTTCTTCATTAGACTGGCTAACCCTCACCTTGAAATGATGCAACTCACGTGCCACGACTCCATAAAGCTTTCCTTACCCACCTACCCTTCAGCAGAGCTGACCGCTCCCTTCTTTGTATCAGTCCCTACTCTCTTATAGCGAGCTGCTGAATCTTTTTTTTTTTTTGAGACGGAGTCTTGCTCTGTCACCCAGACTGGAGTGCAGTGGCACAGTCTCGGCTCACTGCAAGTTCCGCCTCCTGGGTTCATGCCATTCTCCTGCCTCAGCTTCCCAAGTAGCGGACACTACAGGCACCCGCCATCACGCCCAGCTAATTTGTTGTATTTTTAGTTGAGACAGGGTTTCACCGTGTGAGCCAGGATGGTCTCGATCTCCTGACCTTATGATCCGCCCACCTCGGCCTCCCAAAGTGCTGGGATTACAGGCGTGAGCCACCGCACCCTGCTGAGAGCTGCTGAATCTTAAGTGGGTTAGGGTTGGGGCAGAATCTAAAATCAGCACAAATGTATATGGTTAAAAATACCCTTGAAAATTCCTCAAATTATTTGTTAAATGCAGCATACATGGTTTTGTGAATAGAACCCTTTATATATATGAATACATAAAGTAACATACAGATGCTCCATGACTTATGATGGGGTTACATCCTGATAAACCCATCCCAAATCAAAAATATCTTAAGTCGAAAATGCAGGCCGGGCGCGGTGGCTCAAGCCTGTAATCTCAGCACTTTGGGAGGCCGAGACGGGCGGATCATGAGGTCAGGAGATCGAGACCATCCTGGCTAATACGGTGAAACCCCGTCTCTACTAAAAAATACAAAAAACTAGCCGGGCGAAGTGGCGGGTGCCTGTAGTCCCAGCTACTCGGGAGGCTGAGGCAGGAGAATGGCATGAACCCGAGAGGAGGAGCTTGCAGTGAGCTGAGATCCGGCCACTGCACTCCAGCCTGGGTGACAGAGCAAGACTCCGTCTCAAAAAAAAAAAAAAAAAAAAAGAAAAAGAAAATGCATTTAATACACATAACCTACCACACATCAGTTTAGTCTCACCTACCTTCAATATTCTTAGAACACTTACGTTAGCCTGCATTTGGGCAAAATTATCTAACACAAAGCCTGTTTTATAATAAAAATATCTCATGTAATTTACTGAATACTGTACTGAAAGTGAAAGAATGATTGATAGGTACCCAAAGTACAATTTCTACTGAATGCATACAGCTTTCACGCCATTGTAAAGTTGAACCATCTTAGGTTGGGAACCATGTGCACGGTGTACAAAATATTACAACACTATTTAAATTGCTCCTCCCAGCCTAGGCTGCATGGTGAAACCCCATCTCTACTGAAAAAAAAAAAAAAAAAAAAAAGGCGAGGTGTGCTGGCTCACACCTGTGGCTCACCCAGCACTTTGGGAGGCCGAGGCTGAGGCGTCTCAAAGAGACAGAGTCTCGCTCTGTCGCCCAGGCTGGAGTGCAGTGGCATGATCTCGGCTCACTGCAAGTTTCATCTCCTGGGTTCACACCATTCTCCTGTCTCGGCCTCCCCAGCAGCTGGGACTACAGGTGCATGCTGCCACACCCAGCTAATTTTTTGTATTTTTAGTAGAGACGGGTTTCACCTTGTTAGCCAGGATGGTCTTGATCTCCTGACCTTGTGATCCGCCCGCCTCAGCCTCCCAAAGTGCTCGGATTACAGGCGTGAGCCACCGCGCTCGGCCAAAAGTCCATCTTAAATTTAAAAAACAAAAAATTGCTCCTCCCCTCCCTTGCTGAGCACATGCAGTCCAATTGGCCTACATTAACTGCAGGTGTGACACAGCTCCTTAGTACCTTCACCAGAGACTGCACACTCTACTACCATTATTTGTAAGTCATTCATCCAACCCCTGCCCCATGAGCTTTGTTTCCCACATATGGCTTGACACAGATCAGTAAGTGTTGGCTGGAATTCTTTTCCTCTGTACCCTAAGACTCTGAGTCCCCCTTGTCTCCAGCATGCTGCGTAGATGCTGAATCTGTGACAGCATCAGTCTAGAGGGCCTGGACTTTCCTGTCCTGTTTCACGCATGGCCTCTGTGACCTGATGGACACCTCTTGGCTCCAGCCTCACTAGTCACTAACCAAGCTCCAAAGTCTGGCTACCTCTTGGATAGCTCTGGATGTCCCATGGACCCCTGAACACAGCACATCTGCCAGCTCTTGTCCCTTTTATCCGTGTGAAAAACCTGCCCCCTCCTCCTTTTCCTGCCTCAGTGATTAGTAAAACCACCCATGCACTGTCTAAGCCAGAGATGTGGGAAGCTAAATTCTGCTCCAGCTCCATCTACCCATTCAGTCACTGACTCTTATAGTCTATCTCCTTAGTATTTTTCCATTCCACACCTTTCTATTCTCACTACAAATTTTTCATCCCTTCTCAACTAACAAGACTGTAAAACTCTTCTGCCCCCAATCACATCCCTTAAATGCATTTTCCACAATTGCAGGGGCTTTCCTGAAATGTACATGTGATCGTGTCATACCCTGTTCAACAGTACTGCTTGAATAGTGGCTCCCACTGCCCACTCATGAACTGAAGTCCACATTCCTTAGTAGGGCACTCAGGCCCCTCCCTCGGCAGCCCTGCCTGCACCCCTGCAAAGTCCTTTCCTCTTCACATGCAACACACCAGGCAACTGGACCTCCTGCATCTCTCCCAAATGACCAATGCCCTCTCATTTCTGGACCTCTGTATTTGTTGCTCCTACTGCTCAATATCGTCCCTTGTCCTCAGTACAACCAACTCTGAAGCCAAGGGACCACCTTTGCACATGAGAGACAGTCATCAGGAAGCCCAACTGATCAATATGAATCAGTCATCCACAGGTGGGTGCAGTGGCTCACGTCTGTAATCCCAGCACTTTGGGAAGCTGAGGCGGGTGGATCACCTGAGGTCAGGAGTTCCAGATCAGCCTGGCCAACATGGTGAAACCCCGTCTCTACTAAAAATACAAAAATTAGCTGGGCACAGTGGCACATGCCTGTAATCCCAGCTACTCGGGAAGCTGAGGCAGAAGAATCACTTGAACCTGGGAGGCAGAGGTTACAGTGAGCCAAGACTGCGACACTGTGCAATCCAGCGTGGGCAACAAGAGGGAAACTCCCTCTCAAAAAAAAAAAAAAGGTCACCCAGAAGGATGATGACTGTACCTCCTGTGGCCATTCCTGAGCCCCATGTCTCACCCTCTCCGCTATGGCCAGGAAGCTGGCAAGGATACGAAGAGAAATGGAAGTCGGCTCCCATTGCGGCAGACATCATGGCCTCTAGGCTTCGCTGCTCTTGGGCTCCGAAACAGTATCCATTGGCTTTATCTACAGCCTGCAGGACTCGCTGGATGCTCTCCTTGTCCTGAGCAGGGAGGAGAGAAACAGTTTTGTGAGTGAAACAGAAGTGTGTAAAACTGCTTGCAATCTCTAAATACACCTTCCTCCATCTTGCCTCTGTATGTGTAGCTTTCTTGGCCTGGAGTAGTTCTACATGTCCCCAAAGGCTGGATAAATCCCATGTTTTCTGACCACCAACTCACTCAGATTAGAACAGATAAGGTCCCCTATGCACATCCATAGTCCCCTGGGTTTACATCTATTGTACATGTAATAAATGCCTATTAACTCACCTGCCTCCCCTACTAAACTAAGCACCTCTTAGGGCCAGATCATCTGTCGCAGTATTCCCAGTGCCTGGCACAGTACTTCTCTTAAGCAGATATCCAATAAATATGCATGGTTTTTTTTTTGTTTTTTTTTTTTTTTTTGAGACGGAGTCTCGCTCTGTCGCCCAGGCTGGAGTGCAGTGGCCGGATCTCAGCTCACTGCAAGCTCCGCCTCCTGGGTTTACGCCATTCTCCTGCCTCAGCCTCCCGAGTAGCTGGGACTACAGGCGCCCGCCACCTTGCCCGGCTAGTTTTTTTTTTTTGTATTTTTTAGTAGAGACGGGGTTTCACCGTGTTAGCCAGGATGGTCTCGATCTCCTGACCTCGTGATCCGCCCGTCTCGGCCTCCCAAAGTGCTGGGATTACAGGCTTGAGCCACCGCGCCCGGCCATATGCATGTTTTAAATCTATAACTGGGCCAGGCGCAGTGGTTCACGCCTGTAAAGCCCAGCACTTTGGGAGGCTGAGGCAGGTGGATCACTTGAGGTCAGGAGTTTGAGACCAGCCTGGCCAACATGGTGAAACCCTGTCTCTACTAAAAATACAAAAATTAGCTGGGCATGATGACAGATGCCTGTAATCCCAGTTACTTGTGAGGGTGAGGCAGGAGAATCGGTTGAACCCAGGAGGCGGAGGTTGCAGTGAGCTAAGATCACACCACTGCACTCCATCCTGGGCGACAGAGTGAGATTTCTGTCACACACACAAAAAAAACTATAACTGTTTCCTCATCCATATACAGTAATAAAAACAGTCTATATATCACATGGTGGGAAGGACAAACCAAAATTACATATGTCTAGTCCTTAGCAAAGTGCCCAGCACAGAAAGCCATAAATAAGAGGTAACTATTATGATTGATATTATAGAGTTCATCTCCTCATATAAGCGTGGCATTAGAAGTGAGGAGACAAGTTAGCTCAAGTTCACCCACTGCAGAAAGGAATCTAACATGTACCTGCGTCTCCCAGGTTATCTCTGCAGGGTAAAGGTGAGAGGCACAGGGGTTGGGTACCACTTTGCAAAGTCAACAGACAGTTGCCCAGTTGAATGGGCTTAAGAGACTTGTCCCTGGTCCTGGTCAAGTTTCTTGCTGATGACTTTCTGAACTCACCCATTTTCACACTGAGGAGGGAACATGTGAAGAGAGGATCCAGCAAAATAGAATAGACAGGCAAAAGTTTGGTCCACTCTCTTTACTGGAATTCTGCCCCTACAGCAGCCCCTGGTCCTGAAACTAAGATTACTCAGTGATAGTCAACCCAGGGCAAAGACCATTGTTTAAGCCCTCAAAGCATCCTGTGCTTTTGGCTTGGTGAATCCCAGGCACTGTCAGAGTCCTGTCTTAGCCCCCAGTACCTGGATGTTCAGAGGGATAAAGGACACCAGGCTATAGTCTTCGATGAGTTGCACTAGCTTCTCATTGAGCTGGCGGTAGTGGCGGAAGAAAGGGTCAGAAGCCAGGTGGTCAAGCAGGTAGGAGAGGTCCAGAACCTCTGTGTAGTAGTCCAGGTTGAAGGCTAAAGAGAGAAAACTGTGTTCAGGAACAACCAGTATCAGGCTAAAGACCTGAGGACGAGGTTCATTTTTCTTTTTTTCCTTTGTGTATTTATGCACTCAAGTATTACTTGACACAGTAAAATGAAGTTACTAAGAAAAAAAGCTTTTGGTTTTACCCTGCTGGCTGTGCTATTTACTAGCTATATAGGCAGGTACCTATTTCATAGCACTGTTGTGAAGATTAAATGCTATAAACCCCAGTGTCTGGTACAGAGAAGTGCTTGATCAACAACTGCAAACAGGCTGGGGTCAATGGCTCACGCCTGTAATCCCAGCACTTTGGGAGGCCGAGGTGGGTGATCACCTGAGGTCAGGAGTTCAAGACCAGCCAATATGGTGAAACTCCATCTCTACTAAAAATACAAAATTAGACGGACCTGGTGGCACATGCCTGTAATCCCAGCTACTCGGGAGGGTGATACAGGAGAATCACTTGAATCTGGGAGGCAGAGGATGCAGTGAGCCGAGATTGCACCATTGCACTCCAGCCTGGGCAACAGGAGCGAAACTGTCTCAAAAATAAATAAATAAATAAAGTTGCAAATAATGATATCAAACATGGACCAAGAACTGTGTATGGCTGTCCTCACCTCACAGAGCTCACAGTCAGGTCATACCCTCAGGACCTGGCATGTACACTGCAAAGACTCTGTAAATGGTTAAACTGAATAAATGCTACATTCTAGCAGGGTAGCCTCCTGGGTATATCACTTTCCTTTTCTGAGCCAGTTATTTCTTAATGTAAAATAAGGACTAGATGATGCTGAGGTCCCTGATTCGGTTTTATAAATCATTTCCCACTAAAAGAAGTAAGTTGCACCTCCCCCTAGTGGCCTGTTTCTGCCCAGAAAACTTAAGTATCTGGGCTCCTTGGCAGATCTATCCTAAAGTGAGCTGAGGACTCTACATCACTCTATGTCCAGACTAGAAGCTAGCTGGCTCCCTGGACAAGGTCCTGACACCTCCCTTTCCTCCCTACTGCTTATGTGCTGGTCATTTTATCTGTCTTCTCTAGGTTCCTTTGTGGCTAGAGATGCTATTTAGGGAACAATGTCCCCAGTTCAGGAGAGTGCTAATTTTTTTTTTTTTTTTTTTTTTGAGACGGAGTCTCGCTCTGTCGCCCAGGCTGGAGTGCAGTGGCACGATCTCAGCTCACTGCAAGCTCCGCCTCCTGGGTTCACACCATTCTCCTGCCTCAGCCTCCTGAGTAGCTGGGACTACAGGCGCCTGCCACCACGTCTAGCTAATTTTTTTTTTTTTTTTTTTGAGACAGAGTCTCGCACTGCAGCCCAGGCTAGAGTGCAGTGGCGCAATCTCGGCTCACTGCAAGCTCCGCCTCCCGGGTTCACGCCATTCTCCTATCTCAGCCTCCCGAGTAGCTGGGACTACAGGCGCCCGCCACCATGTCCGGCTAATTTTTTGTATTTTTAGTAGAGACGGGGTTTCACCGTGTTAGCCAGGATGGTCTCGATCTCCTGACCTCGTGATCCTCCCGCCTTGGCCTCCCAAAGTGCTGGGATTACAGGCGTTAGCCACCGCGCCCGGCCTGTTATTTTTAGTAGAGATGGGGTTTCACCATGTTAGCCAGGATGGTCTCAATCTCCTGACCTCGTGATCTGCCCGCCTCAGCCTCCCAAAGTGCTGGGATTACAGGTGTGAACCTCCGTGCCTGGCCTAATTTTTTTCTTTCTTTTTTTTTTTTTTTTTGAGATGGAGTTTCACTCTTGTTGCCCAGGCTGGAGTACAATGGTGTGATCTTGGCTCACCACAACCTCCGCCTCCCAGGTTCAAGCGATTGTCCTGCCTCAGCTTCCCGAGTAGCTGGGATTACAGGCATGCGCCACCATGCCTGGCTACTTTTTTGTATTTTTAGTAGAGATGGGGTTTCTCCATGTTGGTCAAGCTGGTCTCGAACTCCTGACCTCTGGTGATCTGCCACCTTGGCCTCCCAAAGTGCTGGGATTACAGACGTGAGCCACCACGCCCGGTCGAGAGTACTAATTTGTCAAGAAAAAAAAACTGGCCACTGGGACTCTAGCCAACTCCCCTCATACCAGCCCGCTTCAATCTTCCCTATTTTGTCCCTGGCCTCCCACCCCTTCTCTGTCTCTCTGCCACGTGAGAATATAGCCTCCTTCTGTGAGGACAGAAGGAGGCTGTCTAGGAGCCAGGAAGCAGGCTCTCACCACACACCAGATCTGCTTGTATCTTGATCTTGGACTTACCAGCCTCCAGAACTGTGAGAAATAAATATTTATTGGCTAAGCCATCTGGTCTATGGTATTTTTGTGATGGCAGCACAAACTGACTAAGACAAGGCCTTTATCCCTACTGGTGCCTCTGCATAGAACAGTCCTCCCTTGGCTGGCTCCTTCTCACCATTCACGTCTCAGCTCAGATGCCACTGCCTCAGAGCAGAAGTGAGAAACTGAGGTCCAGAGAGATGAACTGACTTACCCAGATCACACGGTGATTCAGTGGCAGAGCCAGAATTTAAACTCATGCCTGTTTTACTCCACTCACCTCACTCCCAAATATTCACTGTCGTATCACTTTAATTCCTTTGTAATACCTAACACCATCTGTAGCTCTCTCGTCTCCAAAATCTACACAACGGTATCTAGCACAGAGTGGCACAAAATAAACTGGCAGGAGTCAGAACCTGCCTGTGGCTACTATCAGCAGACCACACAAGTCACCAGAGGCAGCTACCTTCAGCTGAGATGTCTACTTCATTCTAGCCCAGCTACTGCCCTGCTCTTCACCTGGAACAGAAGCTCTTACCCAGCTTCCCATAATGCTCAATGAGGTCCATCTTGGAAAGGAGGTTGATGTGGGGCAGCTCCACGTGCAGCATGGTGGCCAGGGAGGTACACAGTACTGAAATGAACTTGGCAGGGTCTGTGCAGTAGTGAGAATCCACCAGGTGGACGGCAGTCAGCTGGGAGGGAAGAGACAGGGTCAGAGTGGCCTGGAGAAACAGGAATCAGCATTCTCTCATGATAATGAGGGCTTGAGGACAGAGGGGAAGCTTTCCCCATTAGTCTCCTTCTGCCTCTGTTTCTTTCTAATAACTACCCTCGTTTCCTTCTCCCAGGAAATAGGAGGCTTTTTTTTTCCTTACAAGATGTCTTGCACTGAGCCTCCCAGTGGGCAAGGGGTTTAAATCCCATGGCATCTGACTCCACTCTTTCATTTACTTTTGCCCACCAATTTACAACAATCTCCATGCCACTTTCTACATTAACCCCTTCCATACTTCTGAAATCGCCAAGTTGGCTACTAACACCCATTTTACACGTGAGTAAACTGAGGTTCAGACTGATGAACTGACTTATCAACACCACACAGCGAGTCAGTAGCAGAGCCAGATTTTGAACTCATGCCTGTTTTACTCCAAAGCAACTCAGCCCCTACCTCCCTGTGTGACATGGGGGTGTGGCGTCTGTCCTCCCTCTCAGTTACTCCATCCGCAAAATGGTCCTCCCCGCCCTGAGACTCACCCTGAGGTCCCACTGCGCCATTTGGGAGAAGATGCTGCGCAGGGCGCCGTGATGCGTGCAGAGCTCCACCTGTCCCGGGCAGTCGAAGAGGAAGTAGTGGCCGCGGAGGGGGTCCAGCTTGGCACGCAGCCAGTCCAGGTTGGCTTCCAGGTACTCCATGCAGTAGAGCAGTCCGCCGTTGGGACCCAGGCGCAGCGCGTCCATCACGTCGCCCAGCCCCACCAGTTCGCCTACGTCCACGGCACACTCGTACGGCAGCCCCTCGTTGGCCGGGTCCAGGTTCACCACGGCCACGCGCCGGCCCAGCGCGCGCAGGAACTCACTCATGCCCAGACAGTACGTGGTCTTCCCTGAGCCCGGAGGGCCGATCACCGCCTGCCCGAAGGCCGTGGTCGGAGCGGCCCCCGCCATGGGCGGCCCACGGCTCGGAGCAGGTCAGCTCAGAGGGAAAACGGGGCGAGCAGCCGCGCCGGAGACGAGACTGAGGGCGAGGGACCCAGGACGTATACCTCGTTGGCGGCCAGCGTCACTCGCCTCAGGCGGAACAGCGGGGACAGCGTCGCCAACGGGCCGGTACTAACTAGACTAACTTGACTTCCGGACAGCGTCGGAAGCCGCGGGCCAAGGAGAGGAAGTCCCGCCCTCAGGGCGGGGACGTAGCTCGACGCCGAGGGGAGGGCAGCGCAGCCGCGTTTTTCTCGCGGGGAATGGGTCGAATGTGGGGTCTTTGCGGGAAAATCTCTCTCGGAATTTCCCTGACCTTCCTTCAGACTCGAATTAGAAAAGAAAGGGAGCTCCAGTAGTAAACGTCTTTATTCTTCCGTGACGTCGCACACCCAAGCCACTTCCCGCGGACTCTCTGCTGCAGTCCCACCTAGTGAGGCGGTGAAGGGCCCGCCCAAGGCCGGCTCTTCCAAGCTCACAAATCCTCTCCTCGTCCAGGTCCCTTCCCCCCCCTTTCTGGCCTTCGTCGGGACACCTTCAGAGTCCCCAAGGAAGGCTGTGCTGATAGCCTCACTCAATCCAGCTTTTCAAGATTCTGCAGGAGGCAAAGGGCAAGCCCAGAGACTAGGGTTAGAGACCAAAGACAATCGGTCGTTACCCCTGATATCCAAGGGGAGGGGACGGGAGGGGGCTTTTTGTAAAAATGCCCGAGGTAGAGAACCGGCAGGCAGGCAGGCTCAGAGCAAAGCACCCTGAACCAGCCACGAAGACTGCTGCTCTCAGACTCCTTTCTGCTTCAGTGGTAGATGAGGCCGGGGCAGAGGGTTCTCATCATGTAGCTATGAGATTCTGACCAATGAAGCCCCCAACCTGGTCAATCAGGCAATGAGGGGCTGTCTGAAGCACAACTGGAACCCCTCACAAAGGCCATGTCTGTCCGAAACTTCATGCTGGTGGGTGGCTGGCGGCGGAGCAGTGACTCCGTCTGGTCCTGGGGTAGAGGCTCATCATAGATGGTGGAGATGAGCCCCAGGCCATTTCTACGGGGCCTCTTCAGTTGCCCAAATGGCTGCAGCTTCTCTCCATGGTACCTGGATAAAAACGGGCTCTCAGTGAGAAGGGTGCTCTCAAATTCCAGTTAAAGGGGTTGGGAGAGGACGGGGAAGTAGCTACTACGTCTGGTTTGTCCAAAGACAGAGGCTTTAAATATGGGTCTTTGCTCTCCAGCCCTCTTATCTATCCATTGACAGTGCCAGTAAGAAGGGACCTCAGATAAAATTTTCATTCTGTCACTACAGACTTCCTAATAGTAACCATCAAATCCAAACTCCTCCAACAAAGGGTATGAATGATCTTGTTAAGCCTTAGGGCTCAGTCTTTAAAATTAAAAAAAAAAAAGCTTTATTTATTTATTTATTTTTGAGACGGGGTCTCACTGTCACCCAGGCTGGATTGTAATGGCGTGATCTCAGCTCACTGCAACCTCCACCTCCTGGGTTCAAGTGATTCTTCTGCCCCCAGAGTAGCTGGGACTACAGGCACATGCCACTATGCCCAGCTAATTTTTTTTTTTTTTTTTGAGACGGAGTCTCGCTCTGTCGCCCAGGCTGGAGTACAGTGGCCGGATCTCAACTCACTGCAAGCTCCGCCTCCCGGGTTTACACCATTCTCCTGCCTCAGCCTCCAGAGTAGCTGGGACTACAGGCGCCCGCCACCTCGCCCGGCTAGTTTTTTGTATTTTTTTAAGTAGAGACGGGGTTTCACTGTGTTAGCCAGGATGGTCTCGATCTCCTGACCTCATGATCTGCCCGTCATGGCCTCCCAAAGTGCTGGGGATTACAGGCTTGAGCCACCGCACCTGGCCTTTTTGTTTTGTTTTGTTTGAGACAGAGTCTTCCTCTGTTGCCCAGGCTAGAGTGCAGTGGTGTGATCTCGGCTCACTGCAACCTCCACCTCCTGGGTTCAAGCGACTCTCCTGCCTCAGCCTCCCGAGTAGCTGGGATTACAGGTGCCCACTACTGTGCCCAGCTACTTTTTTGTATTTTTAGTAGAGACAGGATTTCACCATCTTGACCAGGCTGGTCTCAAACTCCTGACCTCGTGATCCACCCGCCTCAGCATCCCAAAGTGCTGGGATTACAGGCGTGAGCCACCACGCCTGGCTAATTTTTGCATTTTTAGTAGAGACGGGGTTTCACCATGTTGGCCAGGCTGCTCTCCAACTCCTGACCTCAAATGATCCGCCCACCTCAGCCTCCCCAAAGTGTTGTGATTACAGGTGTGAGCCACCACGCCCGGGCTTTTTTTTTTTTTTTTTAATAGAGACAGTCTCACATGTTGCCCAGGCTGGTTTCAAACTGGGCTCAAGGAATCCTACTACTTCAGCCTCCCAAAGTGTTAGGATTACAGGCTTGAGCCACCGCACCTGGCCCAGATTCACTTTTTCCTCTTAACTCTGTTTTGAAGTTCATCCTGCAAGAGTACTCAGCACCCATGCCAAAACCAGTGGGAAGAGGGAAACCAGGGCATAGCTGAAAGGCTTGGGCCCCCAGGGAAATCCCTCAGCCACACTTACCCCAATCCACGCTTGCATCTGGGGTGTTGGCCATCACTATCCAGGGCCTCAGGCACCCCTGAACACCTGCTGCCCAGGCCCTGGCCCTCAGCCCAGCCCTGCCGCTCCATCACCTTCCGCCCAATGCCCTGCAAAGTGAAGGGATAAGATTCAAGAAATCGGGCTCCTGCTGGGAGCAGGCGGAATGGGGATGGAAGAAGGAAAAGAGAGGGGTCCATGGGATGGGCACAGTGCTCACTCACCTTGGTGTGGCGCTCAAAGGTGCCCACCTGGC
The DNA here is from genome assembly GCF_049350105.2 of Macaca mulatta. Taxonomy (NCBI): domain Eukaryota; kingdom Metazoa; phylum Chordata; class Mammalia; order Primates; family Cercopithecidae; genus Macaca; species Macaca mulatta. The sequence continues at coordinate 214,090,846 of NC_133406.1, read as the reverse complement.
GTTCGATCACAGAGCCATCTTCCTGCCCATCTCGGAGTCTCTGTTCCAGACGCATTTGGACAGAGTCTCGGGCATCCTTGTCTCCACCATCTGAGGAACCAGAGCTCAGTTTATGGAAGTGTCCCTCTCAAAGAAGGGGGAAGAATCAGGTTTCTAGGACCCCCTCATAAGATTGACTTATTCATTTTAATGGTGTTCTGTATCTCTCTCATTAGACTGGGAGCTCCCCAAGAGTAGGAACCATGGTTCTCCCCAATCATACAGATGAGAAGATTGTGGTACAGAAAAGTAACAGAGTCAACAAATGACAGAGAGAGGATTAGAACCCAGGTCTTCTCCCCTCCCCCACTTGGCTATTTCCCCCACCCAGGTCCTTTTCTCTTCTAAAATCTAAACCTTACTAGAGCCTGAGTTCCTGACCAGCCACCTACCAGGGCCTGACCATCAGACCCAGAGCCCCTGAGGGCTATCTGTCCCTCGTCCTCCTCCAAGAAAGGAAGGCTCTGTCCAAAACTAGCACTTAATGTACACAACCAAAGATGTTTTAAGAGGAACCCTCTCAGTGGGCTACCCCAAGGGAATGGTTCCCTGTCTCAGCCTTTGCTAGCTCTGGCAAAGTGTCACTGCAAGGCCAGGGCACCTGTTTCACCTCCCAGTATTGATATTCCTTGCCCAGTACCTCTGTCATAGTACACGCTCATGTCCACATCCCAGTCATCGGCTGTCTGTTCATCAAAATCTGCAGGGATAGAAAAGCATCCAACGGAGTGCAATAAGGACTCTCAGTTCTATTAAGAGGTAAACCTAGAGTTGTTTGGCTTTTTTGTTTTGTTTTGTTTTTTTGAGACGGAGTCTCGTTCTGTCGCCAGGCTGGACTGCAGTGGCGTGATCTTGGCTCACTGCAATCTCTGCCTCCCGGGTTCAAGCAATTCTCCTGCCTCAGCCTCCCAAGAAGCTGGGACTACAGGTGCGTGCTACCACACCCAGCTAATTTTTTTATTTTTTGTAGAGACAGGGTTTCACCATGTTGGCCAGGATGGTCTCGATCTTTTGACCTCATGATCTGCCCACCTCAGCCTCTCAAAGTGCTGGGATTACAGGCATGAGCCACCGTGCCCGGCGGGGCATTTGTTTATTTTAGAGAAGGTCTTACTCTGTCCCCCAGGCTGGAGTAAAGTAGTGGGTTCATAGCTCACTGCAACCTTGAACTCCTGGGCTCAAGTGATCCTCCTGCCTCAGTCTCTCGAGTAGTTCGGACTATAGGCATGAGCCACTGCACCCAGTTTGTTTGTATTTTAAGATCCTTCCTCTGGGAGGGTTAGTCAGAATTTGCAGGGGGCGGGGGGACATTTTCTCTCCATCTCACTGATCCCCACTCTTAAAAAGGATGATTGGTCTCTCATATACAATAAAGGTCAGCCTGTTCCCTAGCCTTTTGTTTGGGCTCACCACTAGGGAATCTACTGTGCAGAACAGGGAACCCCAAGAGAATGCAGCAGGGGTCACCCCTGCCTTTGCCTGGGTACCAGCATTACCTCCTTCTTCCTCCTGCCAGAACTGGGCATCGGTATAAAACACCAGGCCAGAGCCACCCTTCTCCCACTTGAGCTCAATCTCCTCTTCAAAGAGCTGTTCAGTGGTCCGCTCCTGCCCGGTCACGTCCTCATGCAGCGCTTCATGCCGTTCCCATTCCTCACCCCGGTCATCGTCCTAAAAGGCAGGGAGAAGTGATCTGCCTAAGCTTCCTGGCCTCATGCCCAGAGGGAGGGAAGCGCAGGGCACAGGAGGCATGTGTGGCAAGCCTCAGCCCCATTCCTTCGAATTTCTCCAAGAAGCAGCACATATTTGCCCCCCGACCAACACATGTCTCTAGCCCCTGATAATTCTCAACATAGTTTGCTCCTGTCCCCACAAGCCTCACTCAGCTCTGTGCTTTTGGCCATGTCTTTCCCTGCCTGAAATACCCACTTTCCTCTCCCACACCCTTCTCTTCTCCACTTGGTTAAATCCTCCTCGTCCCTCAAGTCCTACAGCCTACATGAAGCCCCCCGAACTTAGGCCCACAGCTCTCCCACCAGTCTCTGAACTCTCAATGCTAATCAGTACACACTGGTTAGGCCTTTTTATGTGACATCACAAAGAAAGAATGGACAAGAACGCTTATTGTCTCTGGTGTGTCAGGCCCTTCCCATAGCTTAGCTCCTTTAATCATCACAACAACCCTGTGAGATAAGTACCATTATTCCCATTCTACAGATGACAAAACCTAGGTTCGGGGGAGTAAAAAGTTATTTGTTCAAAAGAGTACACTGAGGGAGCAGCAGAGCCAGTAATGCAAACCCAGGTGGCCACATCCAGTTGCAGTATCTCCAGATGCTGGTTCTTTCTTTTCAGGGAGATTTTAGGCTCTTTGAGGGCAGGAAATGGGTCTTAGAATGCCTTCGGAATCCTACACTAGCCCTTGGCTTGACTGGATTTGTGGAATGACAGAATGATTCCTGGCTTGAAATCCTGCAGGCCTTCAAGTGCTGAAGAAAAGTCAGGATGGGGCCAGATGCAGTGGCTCACGCCTGTAATCCCAGCACTTTGTGAGGCCAAGGTGGGAGGATCCCTTGAGCTCAGGGGTTCAAGACCAGTTTAGGCAACAAGACAAAACCCTATCTCTACAAAAAATACAAAAATTAGCCAAGTGTGGTGATGTGTGAGTGTAGTCCTAGCTACTGGGGAAGTTGAGGTGAGAGGATGGCTTGAGCCCAGGGAGTTGGAGGCTGCAGAGAGCCGAGATTACACCACTGCACTCCAGCCAGGGCAACAGAACCACAGCCTGCTTCACACAAAAAAAAAAAAAAAAAAAAAAAAGGAAGGAAGGGGAGAGAAGAGCGGAGGGAGGGGAAGTCAGAATGGTACCACACTAAGGATGTGGTCCGGATATCTTAGCAATTTTGGCTGGGAGCTTTTTTGTTTGTTTGTTTTTTTGAGACGGAGTCTTGCTCTGTCACCCAGGCTGGAGTGCAGTGGCCAGATCTCAGCTCACTGCAAGCTCCGCCTCCCGGGTTTACACCATTCTCCTGCCTCAGCCTCTCGAGTAGCTGGGACTACAGGCGCCCGTCACCTCGCCCGGCTAGTTTTTTGTATTTTTTAGTAGAGACGGGGTTTCACCATGTTAGCCAGGATGGTCTCGATCTCCTAACCTCGTGATCCGCCCGTCTCGGCCTCCCAAAGTGCTGGGATTACAGGCGTGAGCCACCACACCCAGCTGGCCGGAAGCTTTGAAACATGGGTGAATTACTTTTTACCCAGGGTACACATTTTTTAAAAAGTTTTCCCAACAAATCACACCTTACTGATTTTTTTTTTTTTTTTTTCTGAGACGGAGTCTTGCTCTGTCGCCCAGGCTGGGGTGCAGTGGCCGGATCTCAGCTCACTGCAAGCTCCGCCTCCCGGGTTTACGCCATTCTCCTGCCTCAGCCTCCTGAGTAGCTGGGACTACAGGCGCCCGCCACCTCGCCCGGCTAGTTTTTTGTATTTTTTAGTAGAGGCGGGGTTTCACCGTGTTAGCCAGGATGGTCTCGATCTCCTGACCTCGTGATCCGCCCGTTTCGGCCTCCCAAAGTGCTGGGATTACAGGCTTGAGCCACCACGCCCGGCCCACCTTCCTGATTTTATGGATGTGCAACCAAGTCTGGGGAAAGGAACCAAAGAAATGTCTATGTCACTAATGAAGTGAAAGTGGAGGCTACTGTTCAGTCTGCTGCCTCGAGGTCCAAAAATAGAGACGACTGTTCAGCCACATCATGACAGCACGCAGAGGTTAAGGAAGAAGCAAGAACTGGGCTCACATCCTAGCTTGACCTCTATTTCCTGAGATGATCTTAGACAAGTCACTGCACATGTCTTGGTCAGCACATTTTCATCGCTGAAAATGAATTCGCCTTATCTGGTCTTTCACATGGAAATTTTTTTTTTTTTTCTCAGCTCACTGCAACCCCTACCTCCCGGGTTCAAATGATTCCATGCCCAGCTGGAAATAATTTTTAAAAGAGAAAAAATGGGCCGGGCGCGGTGGCTCAAGCCTGTAATCCCAGCACTTTGGGAGGCTGAGACGGGTGGATCACGAGGTCAGGAGATTGAGACCATCCTGGCTAACACGGTGAAACCCCGTCTCTACTAAAAATACAAAAAACTAGCCGGGCAAGGTGGCGGGCGCCTGTAGTCCCAGCTACTCAGGAGACTGAGGCAGGAGAATGGCGTGAACCCGGGAGGCGGAGCTTGCAGTGAGCTGAGATCCGGCCACTGTACTCCAGCCTGGGCGACAGAGCGAGACTCCATCTCAAAAAAAAAAAAAGAGAAAAAATGGGCCTGGCGCAGTGGGTCATGCCTGTGATCCCAGCACTTAGGGAGGCCAAGGCAGGTGGGTCACGAGGTCAGGAGATCGAGACTCTCCTGGTTAACATGGTGAAACCCCGTCTCTACTAAAAATACAAAAACAAAAACTAGCCGGGCTTGGTGGCACAAGCCTGTAGTCCCAGCTTACTCGGGAGGCTGAGGCAGGAGAATCACTTAAACCCCAGAAGGTGGAGGTTGCAGTGAGCCGAGATCGCACCACTTCACTCCAGCCTGGGTGACACAGCGAGACTCGGTCTCAAAACAAAGAAAAAATGAATAAAAAGGAACCATCCTGGCTGGGGGCGGTGGCTCACACCTATAATCCCAGCACTTTGGGAGGCTGAGGAAGGCAGATCACGAGGTCAGGAGATCGAGACCATCCTGGCTGACATGGTGAAACCCCGTCTCTACTAAAAATACAAAAAATTAGCCAGGCGTGGTGGCGGGCACCTGTCGTCCCAGCTACTCGGGAGGCTGAGGCAGGAGAATGGCGTGAACCCAGGAGGCGGAGCTTGCAGTGAGCTGAGATCGCACCACTGCACTCCAGCCTGGACAAGAGAGTGAGGTTCCGTCTCAAAAAAAAAAAAAAAAAAAAAAAAGGAACCACCCTTATATATCCCTTCCAAGGGAATGAAAAATAAGACCCACTTATAAATATTCTGGTAAAAGCTCTGGACCATCTCCCTAGAGAAATACAGAAACACACATGCAAATGTAGTTTTACATTCCTTCTCAGACTCCTTGGAACCCTCCTGAGGACCCCAGGTTAATAACCCTTGTAACAGGCCAGGCGCAGTGGCTCATGCCTGTAATCCCAGCACTTTGGGAGGCCGAGGTGGGTGGATCACAAGGTCAGGAGATTGAGACCATCCTGGCTAACACGGTGAAACTCCGTCTCTACTAAAAATATTAAAAAAATTAGCCGGCCGTGGTGGTGGGTGCCTGTAGTCCCAGCTACTCGGGAGGCTGAGGCAGGAGAATGGCTTGAACCCGGGAGGCGGAGCTTGCCGTGAGCAGAGACTGCACCACGACCGCACCCTTGTAACGGACAATTGAAAAGTGGTATTATTAATGCCTTTGGCCTCTTTCAGCTGCCAGCAGAACAGGGTAGCACACTGTACTCACGTCATCTGAGTGAGACTCTTCTTCCTCTTCCTTCCTTGCTTCTTCCTCAGGCTCTCCACAGGGGCTGGCTGGTATATCTGCCAGGCAGGTTCCCTGGGGTATTTCCTCACCCTCTGCTGTATACACAAGCTCTTCCTGCTCCACAGTCTCTGCGTCCTCATACTCAAAAGGCACATTGCCGTAGCGCCGGGAGGAACCTGTCTTGGGGAACTGGAGCTGCAGCTGGGTGATGATCCGAGGGGGTAGGCGGCAGGCCCGGATCAACTCCAAAAAGACCCGCAGGGGAGTCCCCACATTCCCATTGGGCATCAGCACCGGTGGGTTCAGCTCTGGCAGCTGCTTCAGGTCAGCCAGGGTGAAGGCTTCATTCTCAGCCTTCCGACTCTGCATTTCCTTCCGGGTCTTAAAGGAAAAGGAGCCCAAACCTTGGGAAGGAGGGAGAATAGATCTTGAAACCCAGAAGCCTCCAGCAACACTTGAGCCAGAAATTGGCCAATGTTTAAATCTATTAGCCTTTCCCTAGTAAACAGACTTAGACAAAATAAAAATAAATAAATCCAGGCTGACACAGTGGCTCACGCTTGTGATCCCAGCACTTTGGGAGGCTGAGGCAGGAGGATTGCTTGAACTCAGGAGTTCAAGACCAGCCTGGGCAACATGGTGAGACCCTTATCTCTACAAAAAATAAAAAAGTTAGCTGGGAGTGGTGGTGCACCCTGTGATCCCAGCTCCTTGGGAGGCTCAGGCAGGAGGACTGCTTGAGCCTGGGAAGTGAGGCTGTAGTGAGCCGAGACTGCACCACTGCACTCCATCTCGGGTGACAGAGTACCCTGTCTCAAAAATAAATAAATAATAAAATAAATCCATTAGCCTAATGCTGTTCCTCCCTCTCAAACTTCTCCAGGCCTTTTCATCTCTCCTCAAGCAGAACTACAGAACTACCTAGTAGTTTCATGTCATTTCTCATCACCTTGGCTAGGCATACAAGTTTCTTCCAGCTCTCGCTCCTGAAGCCTTTTTTTTGTTTCTTTCTTTTTTTTTTTTTTTGAGACAGATTCTCACTCTGTCACCCAGACTGGAGTATGCAGTTGTGCAATCTCAGCTCACGGCAACCTCCACCTCCCGGGTTCAAGTGATTCTCGTGTTTCAGCCTCCCGAGTAGCTGGGATTACAGGCATGTGCCACCATGCCTGGCTGATTTTTGTATTTCTAGTACAGACAGGGTTATGCCATGTTGTCCAGGCTGGTCGTGGCCTCAAGCAATCCACCCATCTGATGACCTTTTGATTCTCAACTGTCACCAACTCCCACCTCCTGCATGTCTTCATACCATGTGCTTCAGCCACACCAAACAATTTTTCTCCTAATTTCTTTTTTTCCTCCTTCTTCTTCTTCTTTTTTTTTTTTTTTTTTTTTTGAGACGGGGTCTCGTTCTGTCACTCAGGCTGGAGTACAGTGGCACAATCTTGACTCACTGCAACCTCCACTTCCTGGGCTCAAACGATCCCCCCACCTCAACCTCGCAAGTAGTTGGGACTACAGGCATGCGCCACCACAACTGGTTAATTTGTATTTTTGGTAGAGATGGAGTTTCACCATGTTGCCCAGGCTGGTATTGAACTCCTGAGCTCAAGAGATCCGCCTACACACCTCCCAAAGTGCTGGGATTACAGGCACCAGCCACTGCAACCCGGCCCACAATGAACAATTTAGCATGCCCTGAAAGTTTCACGGACTTTCAAATCTTTGCAAATGCCATTTACCTTGAAACCCAGAAACACCATTCTCTCCTATTAACTCCTATTTATTTTTCAAGACCCAGATGGAAAGTCACATTTCATGATAAGTCTAGGAAGTCAGTTTCTCCCTTCTCTGTCATCTCACAGCACTTAGTGATAAACAGTACAGGCTCTGGAACAGACGCCTAGGTTTGTTGTAGCCCTGACACTAACTCTGTAACCTCAGGCAAGTCACATAACTTCGCTTCCCTCAGTTTCTTCACCTATAAAATGGGAGAAACAATAGCTCCTATCTCATAGGACTGTTGTGAGGGGTAAGAAAACAAAAGGCTTAGAACAGTGCCTACTAAATACACAGAGTGCTCAGCGAATGCTAACAATTAGAATGACATCTCTGTGGCAATTACCTTTTTCCAAATCTCTTCCTTTGTGGATTCTGAGCACACACTATGTGCAACTGTTCTCTGCATACCCAGCTAGTCACACTAGCTCTAGCAATAGAAGCATCTGTTGAATGTGTGAACTGGAGGGCTCTGACACTGTCCTGTATCCCCATCAGACTGATTTCCCATAAAAGTGGGAGCTGTCTAGAGAAAAGATTGTCTCAGACTGGATTTCCTTTTTTCCTTCTGTGTTAGTGCAAAATCAACCCCTTGGATAGAGAAGGGGTCTCAGAAGAGACCTAACAAAATGAAAGCTCTTCCGAATAAGCCTCTCCGGTTTATTTTTCTCCATGCATTGAACTAACTCCCTGCAAGTTGAGCCTGAAGCTGTCTAGAATATGACCTCAACTCCTAGAGTCCTAACCAGATGCCTGACTTATCCTCACCACTCTTCTGACAAGGTGCCTCTGTTCCAGGCCCGTAGGCCCAGTCTACTAACTTTCTCACTCTTACCTGATGCCTCCGTAGGTAGCCGAAGTCTGCGGATGAGACAGCGACCCGGTAGCCAAGTCCCGTGAGAATCCAGCCACCGGCGGCCCGAGTACATGCGAAGAAGCCTCTGAGCTTGAGCCAACCCCCTTACCGAGATGACGCAGCAGCAGGTGCGGGTCTGGATCGGAGCAGAGTCTCGAGTGGAGAGAGGCCGGACATCGGTGGCCGAAGTCTGGGCGAGAAGCTGGCCCCCAGCGGCTGGGCCCGTAGGAGTTAGGGCAGAGTTAGGAGCGGCCTGCGGAGGGGCCCGCTCAGGCCGATGCCGGTAGTGGAAACAGAGGAAGCCACCGCCGCGCTCTTCTCGGAACTGGCTAAAGTAGCTCCGTAAATGGGCCGAGCGCAACACGGAGGGGATACCGCTCACTACCAGGTAAACTGTCGCTTCCTCCTCCGCCTCGCCGGGCACCGCCATGTTGGATTGTCACATGATCTGCTGGAACCAAGTCTCAAGTCTCGCGAAAACACCGCGAGCAACGCTCCAGCGTCTGCGTTGCGAGATGTGAAAATTCTAACTAGTCCGTTGGTGTTGGGGTTGTGGAATCTGGAGCCGGAAGATCCGAAGTCTTCTGTGTTCCTTTCCCACAGAGGGAAGCTGGCGATGATGGAAAAACTCACCTGGAAAATGGGGTCATAGAGTTCTTTCATAAAGCTCTAATGAGTACCAAATAAGAAGCCTGCGGGAGGGGTCATTTTTGAGGTATTTAGTTGTGAATCTTGCACACCTAATCTCAGCCTTCCTCAGTTCTGAACCTTTAGTCGTTCTTCCATTTATTTTTCCAAAATGTGTTGATGAACTCCCACAAATCGGTAAGAAAAAGATAACCCAGTAGAAAAATGTGCCACAGATATTTCACAAAAGAGGAAACACGCAGGTCCAATTTACAATGAAAGTGCTATGAGTTGCTAGAGGCTTACGTTAAAGAAAAGATGCGCAACTCAGTAATAACGGAAATGCAGCGAGACCCACTTTGCATCCACCACTTTGGCAAACTTTAAAACCTTCGAATCGATGGCAACATGGTGGAACTGGAGCTCTCATACACTGTTGTTGGAAATGTAAGTTGATACAACCACTTTGGAAAACAGTTGACTTTATCTAGTAAAAGCGAAGTTGCTACACAGCATTTGACTCAACACTTGTAGGTAATATTTTATTTATTTTTGAGTTGGGGTCTCTGTCGCCCAGGCTGGGACGACAGATGTGCTGGGACCACAGATGCACCCCACTATGCCTGGGTTTTTTTTTTTTTTTTTTTCTGAGATGGAGTCTCGCTCTCTCACCCAGGCTGGAGTGCAGTGGTGCGATCTCAGCTCACTGCAAGCTCCGCCTCCCAGGTTCATGCCATTCTCCTGCTTCAGCCTCCCGAGTAGCTGGGACTATAGGTGCCCGCCACCACGACCGGCTAATTTTTTGTATTTTTAGTAGAGACGGGGTTTCACTGTGTTAGCCAGGATGGTCTCGATCTCCTGACCTCGTGATCCGCCTACCTCAGCCTCCCAAAGTGCTGGGATTACAGGCGTGAGCCACCGCGCCCGGCCGAATTTTTAAAACTATTTGTAGAGACGGGGTCTCACTACGTTGCCCAGGCTGGTATTGAACTCCAGTGCTCAAGCGATCCACTGGCCTCAGCTTTCCAAAGTGTTAGGATTACAGGGGTGAGCCACGGTGCCCCGCTTTTTGTTTTTGTTTTGTTTTGTTTTGTTTTGTTTTGTTTAAGATGGAGTCTCACTCTGTCATCCAGGCTGGAGTGCAATGGTGCGATCACGGCTTACTGCAACCTCCGCCTCCTGGGTTCAAGCAATTCTCCTGACTCAGCCTCCCAAGTAGCTGGGACTACAGGTGCGTGCATCACCACGCCTGGCTAATTTTTGTATTTTTAGTAGAGACGGGGTTTCACCATACTGGTCAGGCTGGTCTCAAACCCCTGACTTAAGATGATCCACCCGCCTTGGCCTCCCAAAGTACTGGGGTTACAGATGTGAGCCACCGCACCCGACCCTCTTTGTCCGTTTTTTTAATTGGGTTATTCGATTACTATTGATTCATTGATTCATAATTCAGACAAAGTCTAACATTATACTGGGCGATAGGAGGAACCTATACATTGAGAGACCTCAAACAAAAACAAAAAATAAAGGGCTGAGCGCAGGGGCTTACGCCTATAATCCCAGCACTTTGGCAAACCAGCGTAGGAGGATACCTTGAGCCTAGGAGTTTGAGACCAGCCTGGCCAAGTTGGCAAGACCCTTGTCTAAACAGAAAAGAAATTACTGCACATGTTTATCGGAAGACTTATTGATAATGTTGACTTTTACCCAAGCCCTGTGATCCTGGAACACTAAAGCTTAAGAAATGCCTCCCCACTGTTTTGTGTTCTGGAACACAGCATACTGCAAAAAAACATCCTTCCTCAAGTGAGTTAGATAAGACCAGTATATGCCCCTCTGGTTCACCAATGACAAAGCCAGACACAGACTCCAAATTCCAAATCTCCTCGTGAAAGCTTTGAGGAACTTCTTCTCCCCACTGATCAGTTGGAACAAACTTTGGTTAAAATTTCTCTTCTTCCCCCTGGTTCCTGAACTTTGGCTTACCCTCAGCTTGAGCCAGCACACATCTCCTCCTTAACAGCCCCTCTTGAGAATAGGCTGGCTTCAGGGTAAAGCATCACCTGATCTACTGTCCCATCTTGCCACTCCTGATCATCCCACTTCCTCCCTGTTTACTGCCCTGTTTACTCCTCCCTATGAGAGAAGAACCCTTTTTGCCTAACCCTTGAGTCACTTGCAGATATTATGGTCAGAGGGTCCTCCCTGCTGCAATATTCTTCCTCCCCCTATTGCAGTAGTTCCTTTCTTCCCTTGCAATAATCCTTTCTCTTTTTTTTCTTTTTTTTGAGACGGAGTCTCGCTCTGTCGCCCAGGCTGGAGTGCAGTGGCCAGATCTCAGCTCACTGCAAGCTCCGCCTCCCGGGTTTACATTCTCCTGCCTCAGCCTCCCGAGTAGCTGGGACTACAGACGCCCGCCACTTCGCTCGGCTAATTTTTTGTATTTTTTAGTAGAGACGGGGTTTCGCTGTGTTAGCCAGGATGGTCTCGATCTCCTGACCTCGTGATCCGCCCGTCTCGGCCTCCCAAAGTGCTGGGATTACAGGCTTGAGCCACCGCGCCCGGCTCTGCAATAATCCTTTCAAATAAAATCTCTCCTGGCGGGGTGTGGTAACTCACACTTGTAATCTTAGCACATCGGGAGATTGAGGTGAGAGGATCACTTGAGCCCAAGAGAGCAAGGCTACAGTGAGCCATGATTGTACCATGCACTCCAACCTGGGCAGCAGAATGATAATCTGTCTCAAAAAAAAAAAAAATTATAATGACTGGGCGCAGTGGCTAATGCCTGTAATCCCAGCACTTTGGGAGGCCAAGGTGGGTGGGATTACATACAGGCATGTAATCCCAAGTGATCTGCTGGGGCGGGCAGATCACTTGAGGTCCGGAGTTCGAGGCCAGCCTGGCCAACATGGTGAAATCCCCATCTCTACTAAAAATACAAAAATTAGCCAGGCATGCTGGCATGAGCCTGTAATCCCAGCTCCTCAGGGAAGCTGAGGCACGAGAATTGCTTGAACCCAGGAGGCGGAAGTTGCAGACGGCCGAGATCACACCACTACACGCTCCATCCTGGGCAACAGAGCGAGATTCTGTCTCAAAAAAAAAAAATTATTATAATAAAATCTCTCCTTACCAAGTCTGGATTTGTTTTTATTTCACAGTATATATAAATATTCATAGCTGCAGTCCTTATAAATGCAAAAAGCTGGCTTTTTGTGCTAATAACTTCAGGCAAAGCCAGTTAGAAAACAGAGAATTGTTTTATTTATGCAAAGTTCCAAAAATGCAAACTAAAAACTATTCTTAGGGCTACATAAATGAATATACTTTAAAATCAGAAAGAAAAGCAAATAAATTATTAACATAAAATCCAAGGTAGTTGTTACCTTTGGAGGGAAATGATAGATTTAGAAAGGGACTTCAAAGTTAATGGTAATAATGACCTATGAAACAATAATAGAGTTCATTCTACTGTTATTCTTTATACTTTACACATATTTATGAACATTGTTTTACTCAATATTTAAAATGTAAAAATGTTAAAAGTGAAAATAACTCATTTCAGAAAGCAATAGTTACCGTGTGATAGCAAATATACAACTATATGATGAATTTTAAAAATTGAAAAACATGGCTAGGCATAGTGGCTCACACTTATAATCCCATCACTCTGAGAGGCCGAACGAAGCAGAAGGATCGCTTGAGGCCAGGAGTTGGAGACCAGCCTGGGCAACATAGTAAGACCCTGTCTCTACAAAAACTAATAAAAATAAAAAATTTAAAACGTCTTCTAATGAGTGGGAAATTGTAGCTAGGACAATTATATCTAGGTTTAAACCCACATCATATCTGGATTTTATTTATTTTTTATTTTATTACATACTTTTTTTTTTTTGTCACCCAGGCTGGAGTGCATGCAGTGATGCAATCTGGCTTACTGCAATCTCCATCTGCCAGGTTCAGGCCATTCTCTTGCCTCTGCTTCCTAAGTAGCTGGGACTACAGGCCAGCACCACACCCAGCTAATTTTTGTATTTTTACTAAAGACGGGGTTTCACCATGTTGGCCAGGCTGGTCTCGAACTCCTGACCTCAGGTGATCCGTCCACCTCGGCCTCCCAAAGTGCTGGGATTACAGGTGCAAGTGACTGAGCCTGGCCTATTATTGTATGATATTTTAACATTATATAATATTTTATTAGTTTTACGTGTATGTGGGGATCTTCACAAGAGAGTGAAGTCTGAAGAACTGGTCAAAACAAGATGTTGCCCAGGCTGGAGTGCAATGGCGCAATCTCAGCTCACTGCAACCTCTGCCTCCTGGGTTCAAGCGATTCTCCTGCCTCAGCTTCCCGAGTAGCTGGGATTACAAGAGCCTGCCAACATGCCCGGCTAATTTTTGTATTTTTAGTAGAGACAGGGTTTCACCATGCTGGCCAGGCTGGTCTCGAACTCTGGACCTCAGGTGATCCTCCCGCCTCGGCCTCCCCAAGTCCTGGGATTACAGGCATGAGCCACAGTGCCCAACTACAACATGCTTTTATACTTTTTAGACAACAATAAATTTGAGAAGTCACAGGACAAGGGATATCTAGCTAGGGGCAGTAGATTTCTAGGTGAGTGATGAGGAGATATTTGAGGTGGAACCAGTGGAAGATAAGGGTTACCTTGGAAAGTATATTTATTCAGGTCCGTTGCAGCCCCGAGTTCCCAGTCTCTGGTAATCAGGGCTATTTTTTTGCCCTGGTATAGAGAGGATATCCCTCACAGAGGAATCTTGATGGCTTGCTGCATGTGGGAAGAGGCAGGTCAGTTCGCCCTTTCTGAAACTACAATTTCTCCAAGGTTTCCAACTCAAAATGATCAAGATGCCAATTTGGCACATTGGCATGTCCTTCACTCCTTGAGTTTCTTCGTCTATAAAATGGATGGAGGCCGGGTGTGGTGGCTTACGCCTGTAATCTCAGCACTTTGGGAGGCGGAGGCGGGCAGATCACCTGAGGTCGGGACTTTGAGACCAGCCTGGCCAACATGGTGAAACCCCTTCTCTACTAAAAAATACAAAAAAGGCTGGGCGTGGTAGCTCATGCCTACAATCCCAGCACTTTGGGAGGGCGAGGCGGGCGGTTCACCTGAGGTTGGAAGTTCGAGAGCAGCCTGACCAAATGTAGAAACCCCGTCTCTACTAAAAATACACAATTAGCTGAGCGTGGTGGCGCACGCCTGTAATCCCAGCTACTTGGGAGGCTGAGGCACGAGAACTGCTTGAACCCAGGAGGTGGAGGTTGCAGTGAGCCGAGATCGCATCACTGAACTCTACCCTGGGCAACAGAGTGAGACTCTGTCTCAAAAAGAAAGATAAAACGGATGGAGATAATGATAGTACTTCCAGCACAGAGTTGTGAGAATGAAATACCATAATCCAGGAAATGTGTTTAGAGCACAAATGTTATGTGGTTATAGTTTAGTAGCTACCCAGAGTAAGCAGCCATAGCCTGGGGTTTCTTCTGGTCATACCCTGCCAGGAAGAGGAGGTCTCCTTTGTTAACTCTGACTCCCCTGAGATCTTAGCATTGTCGCCTCCATCGGTTTCATTGATACTTCCTTTCTGTGCTGTCTTGTTCTGTGAGGTGGTCCCTGTCATCTCTCCAGGCCCATTTCCTGCTACCCTGGGCCCCACACATCACTTGCAGTTAGCTAAGCACCCCTTACTCTCTGACATCTCTGTGCCTTTGCATATATCTGTTTGGAATGTCCATCCCTTGGGTTGCCTAGCAAAACCCTATTTGTTCTCTTTAGCTCAAACCAGTCACCACTTGGGTGAAGCATTTTTCCCACCTTGAGGCAGATTTAATCTGTCCTGTTGCCTGTTGTCTGTACCCCTATCACAGCTCAGATCACTCTGCATTACAATTACTTATGTGTCTTCCTCTGCCACAGACAAGGTGTTTCATGAGAGTAAGAAATGTATCTTATTTATTCTGTGCCCCCTACCCCAGCATCTAGCACAGGGGTTGGTACAAGTGGAGGTTGAGAGATGTTGAGTGATAGAATGAATTAATGGATGGATAGTGGGTGTTGGCTTTTTGCCAGCATCACGGGTTCTAGGATATTTGAATGCCCCAAGGACAGGGTGGGGTTAATGCAGGGCACAGCATGCGTCAGCTGTCTTACTGCTTAATAGGCAGTCAACGATTTGGCTAATGAAGATAGAGATAATGATGGCAATAAAATGGTTCTCTAGGCTGACCCAGAGCCATAGCCACTCTCCTGCTTTCCAGTGAGTCATCCCTGGCTGGGCCTGAGGACAGGAATCATGGCTGAGAGGTAGATGGTCAGTCAACAGTGGCTGAACTGGCTCCAGACCGCCTGATCCTGGCCATGACTCACTCCAGCTTGTGCTGCTGACAAGAACCCTCCAGAATTACACAGGTTTGAGTACAAGTCTCGGCACAGGCCAGGTGCGGTGGCTCACGCCTGTAATCCCAGCACTTTGGGAGGCTGAGGTGGGTGGATCACTGAGGTCAGGAGTTTGAGACCAGCCTAGCCAACATGATGAAACCCTGTCTCTACTGAAAATACAAAAATTAGCCAGGCTTGGTGGTGGGCGCCTTAATCCCAGCTACTCGGGAGGCTGAGGCAGGAGAACCGCTTGAACCCGGGAGGTGGAGGTTGCAGTGAGCGGAGATCGCACCACTGCACTCCAGCCTGGGCAACAAGAGCGAAACTCCGTCTGAAAAAAAAAAAGAGTCTCAGCACAGACAGTGATCAGCCCAGACCTTAAGTTACATACCCATCTGAGCCTGTTTCCTCCTCTTCCCTCATTAGCAATGAGATACAGATCCCAACCCAGGATGCTGATCATGGAGACATTCTTCCCCACTTTTGGAAAGCCTACAGTCTCATGGAGAAAGCACAATTCCCCTTACTACATTGTACCATAATTATCTCTTTAGTTTTGCCGTATTTGTCTTTATGTTCTTTGCTCAAGGCAAGGAAGTAGGGCACGGGGAATGACTCAAGAAATGCAGACAAGAAACAGAAGTGTAGCTCCCAAACCATGTGGACTGGTAGGGAAGAAATTTGAAAAGGATCAAGGTAGAGATTTTTCTTGTTGTTTTTTTTATTTGTTTTGAGACAGGGTCTTGCTCTGTTGCCCAGGCTGCAGTGCAGTGATGCTACCATGCTCACTGCAGCCTCCAACTCCCAGCTCAAGTAATCCTCCCACTTCAGCCTCTCGAGTGGCCAGGACTACAGGCATGAGCCACCATACCTAGCTTATTTTATTTTATTTATATTTTTGAGACAGAGTCTTACTCTGTCACCCAGCCTGGAGTGCAGTGGTGCAATCTCGACTCACTGCAACCTCTGCTGCTCCAGTTCAAGCGGTTTCCCTGCCGCAGACTCTGGAGTAGCTGGGATTACAGACATCTGCCACCACACCTGGCTAATTTTTGTAGTTTTAGTAGAGACGGGGTTTCACCATCTTGGCCAGGCTGGTCTTGAACCCCTGACCTTGTGATCCCCCCGGCCTTATTTTTTAATTTTTTTGAGATAGAGTCTCACTCTGTCGCCCAGGCTGGAGTGCAGTGGTGCGATCTCGGCTCACTGCAACCTCTGCCTCCCAGGTTCAACTGATTCTCCTGTCTCAGCCTCCCAAGTAGCTGGAATTACAGGCGAGTGTTGCCATGCCTAGCTAATTTTTGTATTTTTAGTAGAGACAGGGTTTCACCATTGTTGGCCAGACTGGTCTTGAGCTCCCAACCTCAGGTGATCCGCTTGTCTTGGCCTCCAAAAGTGCTGGGATTATAGGTGTGAGCCACCGTGCCTGGCCCCTAGCTAATTTTATAATTTTTTGTAGAGACAGGAATCTCACTACATTGCCCAGGCTGATCTTGAACTCCTGGGCTCAAGCGATCCTATCACCTCAGCCTCCCAAAGTGCTGGGATTACAGGCATGAGCCACCAGTAGTGCCTGGCAAGGTAGACTTAATAAGGGAAGCTATTTGGATGACGGAAAAAATTAAATAAGTTGAGGAAAAAAGCCTAGGGTGGGGCATGGCAGGGAATGCTTCCTAATGGTTGTTCAGGGCTAGAGAAGGGGAAGGGTAAGAGGTGGGAAGATCCAGCTTTTTTCAGAGGTGGGAGGATTCAGAGAGGTGTGGCAGTTAATTAATAGAGGCAGAAACTGGCAGGGCATAAAAGATGTAGAATGACCCTAAATCGGGCCAGGCACGGTGGCTCACGCCTGTAATCCCAGCACTTTGGGAGGCCGAGGCGGGCGGATCACAAGGTCAGGAGATCGAGACCACGGTGAAACCCCGTCTCTACTAAAAATTACAAAAAATTAGCCGGGCGCGGTTGTGGGCGCCTGTAGTCCCAGCTACTCGGGAGGCTGAGGCAGGAGAATGGCGTGAACCCGGGAGGCGGAGCTTGCAGTGAGCCGAGATCGCGCCACTGCACTCCAGCCTGGGCGACAGAGCGAGACTCCGTCTCCAAAAAAAAAAAAAAAAAAAAAAAGAATGACCCTAAATCCCTGAATCTTCTGGATTTGGGTCCTATGTGGGAAACAGGGCTTCTGCTCTTGAAAGAGCGGTTTCATGCGTCTACAAGGTTACACAGGGTGATGTGTGCCAGAGGGATGGGGAGGGCAGGTAGAGAGAGGCCCGGGAGCCTGAGGTC
Organism: Macaca mulatta; assembly: GCF_049350105.2. NCBI lineage: Eukaryota > Metazoa > Chordata > Mammalia > Primates > Cercopithecidae > Macaca > Macaca mulatta. The sequence goes on along the minus strand of NC_133406.1, from coordinate 214,073,368 downwards.
TGAGTTTGGGGCATCTGGTGGGAGATGGGGGGATGCAGGACTTGTTCTGGGCCCTGAAGGATGCCTTTATTGGGGATTTGATTTGGTCCCAGCTGGGGACAGTTGTTGAGCTGAGAGGAGGATGGACATTGAAGTCACCACGGGGAAAGAGGATGAATGGTTAGTTGGGGTCCCAAATGCCAGGCAGAGCAGTTGGCCTGGGCTCACAGGCTCTGAGAGGACCCTGAAGATGTGCAGACACAGGTCTGCCTACTTAGGGGGCCACTTTTCCCTTTCCTGTGACATGGGGAAGATGAACACACTCTGGATGGGGGTGTCTCCACACTGTGTGCCCTACCCTCAGGTGCAAGGGTGCGTACTTGTGCTGTGTGACTGTGTCAGGGTCTGCAGTACGTTGCTGAGTGACTGTATCTGGGCAGTGCTTTTCTGGGCTGTAAGTGGGTGGTTGGAGAGTCTGTGTTCTGGGTCTGTGTAGGCGTGCCTGAGTTGTACATCTTAGTGTGTGTGTGTATTGGGGGGGTCCAAGTTGTGTTGTTTGTATTTGTGTGAGATCTCAGCTGTGTTTTTGTCTCTATCTGGTGTCTGACTTGTGAGTGAGAGGCTGGGCAAGGGACAGGGTTCCCCTTGCTGCTGGCACTGGGTCACCATAATGGGTACGAGGCCAATCAGCTGTCGTCCTAACCTGGGGGGCTTAGAGAAAGGCCTGAATGATGACACCTAGACTCTTATCCCCAAGTGAATGGCCTCTTATTGAGCAATCATTAACTGGGCACCTGTGAGAAGAATCCAAACTGTTATGGTGAAGGGGGTGGGGACTGGTCAGGGCAGGACTTACCGCTGGCGAAAGGGGGAGGCCAGAAAATCCTATAGGCATGTGTGTTGTTATCACTCCTTCCTGCCCACCCTTCAGGTCACTCACCCTTACCCATGGCGACTGGGTCAAAATATTTAACAAACAGTGAGGCACAGACATTGACCAATCAGAATAGACACAAGTCATATTCTGAATGGAGCAGTCAGGGAGGTCATGGCTATGCCAAGAGTTGCCTCTTTAGTTGTTAGACAGTGGGAATGTCTGGGAGGAGAATCCCAGGAGAGGGGCTGGGGCAGAGGGGCAGGGAAGGAAAGTTGGGAGGCCTCAGGGTGGTGGCTATGATCCAAGTGTCCTGGAAGGGTTTCAGACTTAAACAACTGATGTAGTCAAATCCTGGTGGTCCAGCTAAACCTTGCTCTGCCTTGGCGTTCAAGTAGTTGCCAGGCCAGCCCTGGGTGCCCTTGTCCCTTCCCTTTGGGAAAATAATGGACCACCGTCTTTTGTCATCTGCAGGAATGGGGGAAGTGAATGATCTTAAACTGCAGAAATGGCAGTGACCTTGTCTGTTTCAATTCGGGAATGGACTGCTTCCTGATTGGCTGTGATTGGGCTTTAACTGTGGTGAGAGGGCGCATGAAGTGGGTAGGAGCCAGGAGAGTGGTTAGTGAAGGGTTTGGGAACAGGAGAGCAACCTCCTTCCCCTGAGGATAAAGGCAATGAGGTGATGGGATTGTGAACTGATACTGTTCCCTGGAAAATTAGTTCCAGCAACCCTGTGGATTTTTTCCCTTGGGCTACCTCTGATAGGAGCAGGGTGGGCCCTGGAGGTGAGACAGTCCCTTCTATATGCACAAACAACAGTATCAGGCTCCAAGTGTTTCATACCTTTTATTACAAAAATCAATAACTTAATTCAGTTCTGTATAAAGTCAGTAGGACTTCTGGTCCAATGAGCAGCTTAAGCTTTCATTCCCATCCCAACAAGGGACAGGAGTCTTGGCCCAGAGGCTGTGGGGACCACCAAGAGCCTTCCAGGCAGCTGGAGCACTGTGTCCAAACCAAGGAAGTCCAATGTGGGGTGTGGCTGAGTGAAGGGCTGTTCCTAAGGAGCCAAGTGCTGTCTATACAGCCTTGCCCCCTCCGGGAGCATTGGGTCACCTCTGGGGATGGCCAGGCTGAATCAGCACTGCCAGCCTCTGCCCACCTGATCTCTGCCTGGGCTGCAGCTGGTCACCTCAGCAAGAGCATGTCCCCAAGAAGGCCAGCGATGTCAACATCTCCAATGATAGGGCGAAAAAAGAGGTCCCCAAGCAGGCTGGTCGGAATGGACTTGAGGGTGGAGGCTGTGAGGAGGACACGGGCCAGGCGGCCTTGGGCTGCTGGGCACCAGGGCTCCAGGACTTCACACAGCGCCCAGTGAGCCTCCTGCTGCAGGTGCCCAATGTGGGAGGCGGCTTGGAGGCCTGGCACATCTGTGGGCAGAGAGGGAGAAGAGGGTTGGTGAGCATCCTACTCCCAGCCACCAAAGGAAGAGACTGGCCCAAGATCTGGGCCATCAGAGACACCCCTCTGCCTCCTTTGCTCGGCCTTTGAGGTCCCACTACTACCTCCTCCTTTGGAGGAGGTAATTTATTTATCAATTTCCATTGTATTCATCCATCCATTTATGAAGAGGCAGTATGGAGTAATGGTTAAGAATCAGGTTTCCTGAGTATGAATCCCAGTACTGTCACTTAGCTGGGTGACCTTGGGCAAGTAACTTAATCTCTGGGCTTCAGTTTCTTTATTTGTAAAACGAGGATAATAATATTAATAGGACCTGTCTCCTAGGTTTTTATGAGATTTAAATGAACTAGTATATGTAAAACCCTTAGAATAGGGCCTAACATATGGTAAGTGTGATATGAGTATTTGCTACTATTATTGCAATTAACTACTACGATTTATGCGTGCCACAGGGACTCCTGGGGAACGCTCATCTCAGATGCTCTCCAGATTACAAAGAGCACTGTCTCATCTGCCACTCTCCTGGCCAAATTCCACAAAGACTCCCTTCCTGTCCTCCCTACACCCCTTTCAGTTCTCTCTTCTAAGTGATCTTTCTGAACCCACAGAGGAGTTTCAGCTCTAGAGCTTCACCATGCAGCCTTCCTTTGAAGATGTGACTGAGACACAGCTGTGTCTGCCCACCCCACCTCCCCCGCAGCCTTCTCTAAAGGTCAGAGCAAATTTCTCAGGCAGAGTGGCAAGGGCCAGTCTCTGGAGTGAATAGACCTGAGTTGCCATCCTGGTCTGTCCCTACCTGGCTGTGTTACCTTTAGCTCGTCACTTAGCTTCTCTGTACCTCTTCTGTGAGATGGCTATTTGATGAAAATGAGGAACCGGCCAAGCACAGTGGCTCACGCCTGTAATCCAGCACTTTGGGAGGCCAAGGTGGGTGGATCACCAGAGGGATCAGGAGTTCAAGACCAGCTTGACCAACATGGCGAAACCCCGTCTCTACTAAAAAATACAAAAATTAGCCGGGAGTGGTGGCGGGCACCTGTAATCCCAGCTACTTGGGAGGCTGAGGCAGGGAAAATTGCTTGAACCCAGGAGGCAGAGGTTGCAGTGAGCCAAGATCGCGCCATTGCGCTCCAGAGTAGGTGACAGAGTGAGACTCTGTCTCAGAAAAAAAAAAAAAAAGAAAATGTGGACCCCATGAGATTACAGATATCAAACCCTTAGAAGTTACCTTCCCTGGCTGGCTCCTGCTTCAGCCTTGCCCCCTACCCAGGAGTGTCTGGGAGCTCACCAGGGTTGAAGAGGATGGTCCCTTTCAGGCAGGCATATTCCTTGGGGCTCAGCTCCAGGCCCCAGAAGGACTCCAGACAGCACTGAAGCCACTGCACTGCAGCCAGGGAGGGCTGGGGTCTGTCTGGCGGCTGGCCACTGCCTCCACTGCTGCTGGGCTCCTCCAGTAGAATCTTCTTGAGTATGCTGGGCACCGGGGCCTCAGCCACTTCAAAGGTCACAGCATCTTGGGCCAACCCAAGCAGGAAGAGGGGGCCCCAGCAACCCTGCAGCAGCCGCCGCTGGTCCTGGGGAGGCAGCTGCCAGAAGGATGGCAGGTTCCTGAGGAAGGCCACTGTCTTGGCCAGAACATCCAAGGCCTCCCGGCAGGTGCGATGAGGTGCACATAGCTGGACGGGCCGGTGCTGCCTACATAGGCAGCGGCTACGGGGTCGGGGGACAGCCCTGAGGCTGGAGCTCAGAAGTGCGTAGAGAATGGCTGGGCGGCTTGCAGCTCCCTGGCATGGGCAGGCCCCTGGTTGGCTGGTGCTCATGGTTGGGATCTGCCCTTACTTCCAGCTCTCTGGCCCTCTGTTCTGCGCCGTGGGTGCTATTTATATTCCCAGTGAGTGGAAGGGGGGGAATGGCCCGACAACCTTGACTCCAGAAGTCATGTTCATTGAAAAAAACACACAGACACTGCCCCTGGCAGGAATGGTGGGGAAGTGGTGGGGGAGGGGGCATTGGGAACCCCACGTGGCACTGATATCACTTCAGTCAATGAAGTGGCCGGTGCAGGGCACAGGGCCACCTGCCGCTCACTCAGCTGCCCCTTATCGGATGACTCAAGTGGATAAACAAGGTCATTAACCCAGGTTGTACCAGGGCACCAAGGCCCCAGGTGCACAATCAGCAGGTGTCCCCATTGGTGCCTGCTCTTGTGTGCACAAAAGACTAGCGCTTTCGCTAAGCCAGGAAGTCAGCCCCAGAGCTGGGTGGGCCTTGAATGCAAGGCCCGACCTGGAAGTGCCTTATCACTAGCTTGTTTGCCTAACCTTGGGGCCCTGCTTCTGTTGTCGGCCAGGAGCAGGCTACAGGGAAGGGAGCCAGGACCCTGGGGGGGCTGGGAGGACTTTGCCCGCTGTCCAGTCTCGGAGGCCCCCTTCCTCTGGTTTCAGTTCTGGGCCCCCTGCAGGAATAAGGTCCTTCAGAATCCCTATCCCCTGCCTGATTCCTTTTTTTTTTTTTTTTTTTTTTTGAGACGGAGTCTGCTCTGTCGCCCAGGCTGGAGTGCAGTGGCCGGATCTCAGCTCACTGCAAGCTCCACCTCCCGGGTTTACGCCATTCTCCTGCCTCAGCCTCCCGAGTAGCTGGGACTACAGGCGCCCGCCACCTCGCCCGGCTAGTTTTTGTACTTTTTTTTAGTAGAGACGGGGTTTCACCGTGTTAGCCAGGATGGTCTCGATCTCCTGACCTCGTGATCCGCCCGTCTCGGCCTCCCAAAGTGCTGGGATTACAGGCTTGAGCCACCGCGCCCGGCCTTTCCCTGCCTGATTCCTACCACTCCTGAAAGTCCAGTTCTGCTGAGAAGAACTCACAGAGTTATAATAAAAGATAGTTGCCAGCTGGGCATGGTGGCTCATGCCTGTAATCCCAGCACTTTGGGAGGCCGAGGAAGGGGGATCATTTGAGGTCAGGAGTTCAAGACCAGCCTGGCCAACATGGCAAAATCCTGTCTCTACTAAAAATACAAAAATTAGCCGGGCATGGTGGCATGTGCCTGTAGTCCCAGCTACCCTAGAGGCTGAGGCAAAAGAATCACTTGAAACTGGGAGGCAGAGGTTGCAGTGAGCTGAGATCATGCCACTGTACTCCAGCCTGGGCAACAGAGCAAGACCCTGTCTCAAAAAAAAATGTGTGTGTGTGTGTGTGTGTGTGTGTGTGTATATATATATATATGGTTGCCATTCTCTGAGCACCTGTTATGTGTCAGGCACTTCCCACTCTAATATTGGCAGCCTCCTTCTAAGGCTAGATTCTTACTTTGTGAGACTAAAAAAGTTAAAGTGACTTGCCCAAGGTCATCCCACCAGGAAGACCAAGCCCAGATCTTGCCTGACTCCAAAGTCCTTGTTTGTTCCCCTGGACCCATTGGCCCAATTGCACAGCCAGAGCCTGAGATTCTCTGAGCTTGTGGCTAGCTGCCCCCACCTTGCTGCTGCCTGCTTTGCAGCCTGCTCTGCCTACTTGTGATCTAGGCAGAAATGTTGCTCTGCTGCCATGTGGCTCCTCTGTCCCGGGCATCTTTCTCAGATGGTAGAGCACCGGGGATGAGAGAAGGTGGAGAGGCCCTTGGTTGTGTCATGTTTCTGGACCTTGGCCAGTCCAGCGTGGCAAACCTTCTGCTGCATGCTGTTGGGCAGCCTGGTGCCCTGGATGGGGAGAGAGAGGCTCTGGCATCACCAGCTCTGGCATCTGCTCCAGAATCCATCACTTTTCAGTTGTGTGACTTGGGTTGATCCTTGAACCTCGATGAGCCTCAGGAGCCTCACTGGGACAATAATGCTTGCCTCTAGGGCTGCCATGGGGACAAAATGAGGTCCTGGTTGTTAAATTCCAAGTAGTTTCTGCCATATGGTAGAAGGATTTTTCTGCCCCTTTCCTCTATGGAGCTGAGCACCAGTGGACAAACAGGCATACCTCTTTCATTTGATTATTAGTCTTAATCCTTAAATTTATAAAGTTCCTTTCATGTCTTTAAATCTCACTGAATCTTCACAGTGTCCCCTTGAAGCAGACTCGAGTCAGACTGGCTGGGTCCAAATCCTGCTTCTTCACTTAGCTGAGTGACCTTGGGCAAATCACTTTCTCTTTTTGTGCCTCAGTTTCCTCATTTTTTAAATGATGACAAGAATATCTAGAGGTGGATATTGGTTTTATGGGGCCTGACGGTTACAATTTGGAGGATCCTCTTTAAGAAAAGAATACACGGCCGGGCGCGGTGGCTCACGCCTGTAATCCCAGCACTTTGGGAAGTTGAGGTGGGAGGATCGCTTGAGGCTTCAGGAGTTCAAGATCAGCCTGGCCAACACAGTGAGACCTCATCTCTACCAAAAAAAATTAGCCAGTGTGGTGGAGCATATCTGTAGCCCTAACTACTTGAGAGGCTGAGGCAAGAAGATGGTTTGAGCCCAGGACTTCAAGGCTACAGTGAGTTATGACTGTGCGACTGCCCTCCTGCCTTGCTCTAGACAGAGCAAGACTCTGTCTAAAAAACAAAAACAAAACAAAACAACCTCCCCACACACACAAAACCTCCCCCCAAACCCTGAATATTTATATTTATTTGGTCAATGGGAACCCTTTTAAGCTGGGGTCCATGTCATTTTGGCCTGCTTCCATAATTCCTGGAACATTTGCTTTCTTGTATAACAAGATATCAACTTTTCCAGCCGCTGGAATCAACCAGTACTCCAAAGAGCTCTGATTCAATCTTTTAGTGGAAAATAATATTTAGAAAGCATGAAGTAGGCACTAGAATCATACTAAAAAACCAAGAACTGGTCAGACGCGGTGGCTCACACCTGTAATCCGAATACTTTGGGGGCTGTAGTGGGTGAACTGCTTGAACCCAGGAGTTCAAGGCCAGCTTGGGAAACATGGTGAAACCCCATCTCTGTAAAAAATACAAAAATTAGCCAGGCAGGTAGTGCACACCTATAATTCCGGCTACTCGAGAGGCTAAAGTGGGAGGATCACTTGAATCCAGGAGGGCAAGGCTGCAGTGAGCTGTGATCATGCAACTCCACTCTAGCCTGGGCAACAGAATGAGACCCTGACTAAAAATAGATAAATAAATAAAAATCGGGCCAGGCATGGTGGCTCATGCCTGTAATCCCCAACACGTTGGGAGATCAAGGCAGGCAGATCAACTGAGGTCAGGAGTTCGAGACCAGCCAGGCCAACATGGTGAAATTCTGTCTCTTCTAAAAATACAAAAATTAGTCAGGTGTGGTGGCATGCAATGGTAGTCCCAGCTACTAGAGAGGCTGAAGCGGGAGGATAGCTTGAACCCGGGAGGCAGAGGTTGCAGTGAGCCGAGATCGTGCCACTGCACTCCAGACTGGGCAACAGAATGAGATCCTGTCTCAAAATAATAATAATAATAATAATAGTAATAATAATAATAATAGGGCTGGATGTAATCCCAGCACTTTGGGAGGCCAAGGCGGATGGATCCCCTGAAGTCAGGAGTTCGACACCAGCCTGGCCAACATGGCAAAACTCCATCTGTACTAAAAATACAAAAGTCAGCCTGGCATGGCGGCACATGCCTGTAGTCCCAGCTTTTCAGGAGGCTGAGGCAGGAGAATCCCTTGAACCCAGGAGGCAGAGGTTTCACTGAGCCAAGATTGTGCCACTGCAGTCTAGCCTGGGTGAGACACAGTGAGACTCTGTCTAAAAATACTACTAATAAATAAAAATAAATAAATAAAATAAACCGTCTGGGCATGGTGGCTCAAGCCTGTAATCCCAGCACTTTGGGAAGCTGAGGCGGCCGGATCACTTGAGGCCAGGAATTTGAGACCAGCCTGGCCAACATGGCAAAACCGTCTCTACTAAAAATACAAAAATTAGCCAGGCGTGGTGATGCATACTTGTAATCCCAGCTACTCGAGAGGCTGAGTCAGGAGAATCGCTTGAACCCGGGAGGCGGAAGTCACAGTGAGCCAAGATCCCACCACTGCACTCCAGCCTAGGTGACAAGAGTGAGACTCTGTCTCAAAAAAAAAAAAAAAAAAAGAAACCAGAATCGTTCATTGTTATGAGGGTCACTAGTCCCAGTCCCTCCTAGAGCTAATGAATGTGTACACACACACACACACATTTACAATTATCTTTATTTCTATAATTACACATACTAAACATGAATTCAGACTATCATCTCCAATTCCAAGCTCACATCACATGGTTCATTCTAGTTTTTGCCTCTTGTGCATTTATACCTCCCGTCTTTCACACTGAGCAATCTGGTGTCCATTATTCTTTCTTTCTTTCTTTCTTTTTTTTTTTGAGACGGAGTCTCACTCCGCCGCCCAGGCTGGAGTGCAATGGCCAGATCTCAGCTCACTGTAAGCTCCGCCTCCTGGGTTTACACCATTCTGCTGCCTCAGCCTCCCGAGTAGCTGGGACTACAGGCGCCTGCCACGTCGCCCAGCTAGTTTTTTGTATTTTTTAGTAGAGACGGGGTTTCACCGTGTTAGCCAGGATGGTCTCAATCTCCTGACCTCGTGATCCGCCCGTCTCGGCCTCCCAAAGTGCTGGGATTACAGGCTTGAGCCACCGCACCCGGCTCCATTATCTTTTCTTTCTTTCTTTATTTTTTGAGATAGGGTCGTGCTCTGTCCCCCAGGATGGAGTGCAGTGGAGTGATATTGACTCACTGCAACCTCTGCCTCAGGGTTCAAGTGATTCTCTCTTTTTTTTTTTCTTTTTGAGACGGAGTCTCACTGTCACCCAGGCTGGAGTCCAGAGGCCCAATCTCGGCTCACTGCAACTTCCGCCTCCCGGGTTCAAGCAATTCTCCTGCCTCAGCCTCCTGAGTAGCTGGGACTACAGGCACCTGCCACCACGCCCAGTTGATTTTTTGTATTTTTTAGTAGAGACGGGTTTTCACCATTTTGGCCAGGCTGGTCTCGAACTCCTGACCTCCTGATCTGCCTGCCTTGGCCTCCGAAAGTGCTGAGATTACAGGCATGAGCCACTGCACCCAGCATTTTTTTTTTTTTCCTTGAGATGGAGTTTTGCTCTTCTTGCCGAGGCTGGTGTGCAATGGCACGATCTCAGCTCACTACAACCTCCACCTCCCAGATTCAAGAGATTCTCCTGCTTCAGCTTCCCAAGTAGCTGGGATTACAGGTGCCCGCCACCATGCCTGGCTAAGTTTTTGTATTTTTAGTAGAGATGGGGTTTCATCATGTTAGGCAGGCTGGTCTCAAACGCCTGACCTCAGGTGATCCACCTGCCTCAGCCTCCCAAAGTGATAAGATTACAGGCGTGAGCCACTGCACCCGGCCTAAGTGATTCTTCTGCCTCAGCCTCCAGCGTAGCTGGGATGACGGGTGCATATCACCATGCTCATCTATGTGTTTTTAGTAGAGATGGGGTTTCACCATGTTAGCCAGGCTGCTCTTGAACTCTGGGCCTCAAGCGATCCACTTGCCTCAGCCTCCTAAAGTGCTGGGATTACAGGCATGAAACACCATGTCCGGCTGCCTTTTTTTTTTTTTTTTTTTTTGAGACAGGGTCTGGCTTTGTCACCTAGGCTGGAGTGCAGTGGCATGATCACAGCTCACTGCAGCCTTGACCTCCCAGGCTCAAGTGATTCTCCCACCTCAGCCTCCTGAGTAGCTGGGATTACAGGCTCCCGCTGCCATACCCCGCTAATTTTTAAATTGTTTTGTAGAGACAGGGTTTTGCTATGTTGCTATGTTTTGCTAAGTGTTGGGATTACAGGCATGAGCCACTGCAGCCGGCCCGGATTTGCTTCTTGTTCTGCACATAAACTTGTTTCTCTTTCACTGCTCACATACTTCCAGCTGTCTTGGAAATCATTTATATTGAGATAAGACTTCTGATCCTGTGCAGCAAGGGTCATGAGGTACAGCAAATGGTAGGAATATTCCTGGAAACCCTTTCCACACCAGGACAGCTCACAATGACTTAACTATACACAAAAGTGACTGCCAGCCACCCAACTATATCCCATCAAATCAATCCAGACTAAATGTATCTCCAACTCAACTTCCCCTTAGCTGGATCACCAAATCCTCATGGTATCTCTGATATCACCTGATTCAAGGGAAAGTGGGATAGAGTGGGAAGAAATAGGAGTCTTAACCAATTGCAGTTTTAGAATTTTGCTTTTGCAAGTTAAAAGAAAAAAAAATGTATGTATTTGACGCTATGAAGACATTGCTGGGGTTGCTCCCAGTGCCTAGGATGGGCCCGTGCAAGTTCAAGGCCCTTCCTTAGCTTCACAAAAAATCTGCCTCTGCTAGTGCCCTTCCTAGGGGTGTTTGTGAGGTTCAAATAATGTCTGTATGAGGACACAAAATGCCCGGCACACAGCAAGTGCTCCATATGGGATGGCCCTTGTCATTTCGATTGCTGTTGCTATCATCATCATTTTCTGGAAGAGGAAGTTGAGGAAGAAGAGACTCAGAGAAGAGAGGAGACCCTTCTGCTGGGCTGGAAGCTAGGTTCCTGGGTTCTTTTTGTTTTCCTATCCCAATAAATCAGTGTCAGGTCCTTGGGTTTTAAGTCTCAAGTTTTTTGCACTGTGGGGAACTGTGGTTTCTGAGCCCTGTGTGTGGCCTGAAGGCCAGGGTGTCAGTCCTGGAGTCCCTGGAGGTTGAGGAAAGGCCTTGTCTGGGATGTCTACAGCCCAGAGCCTGACTGGGACCATTTGCTCAGAGAGCTGGAAAGTCTCGGTGAGGGAGACAGTCCATCGGCTGCCCTTGGCCCAGGCCCTGCCCTCAGTCTGAAGGGGGAAGACGCAGCCTGCCCTAGAGCCCTCAGTCTGAGGGAGAAGACACAGATGAACTCTAGGAGTCTCTAATCTAAAGGGCGAAGTCTCTAGTCTAAAGCGGGGAACACACAATTCCAACCACAAGAGAAACCTAAAGGAAAAAAGGAAAGAAGAAGGCGTCAACTGTGTCAAATGCACTTGAGAAGCTGAGTAAGATAATAGTGACTCATTGGGTTTGGCAATATGTAGCACTGTAACCATATCAGAGCCTTTAAAGAATAGACTAGAATATGCCGGGCACAGTGGCTCATGCCTGTAATCCTAGTGTGTTGCGAGGCCAAGGCAGGTGGATCACTTGAGGTCAGGAGCTTGAAACCAGCCTGGCCAAAATGATGAAAGCCCCTCTACTAAAAATACAAAAAAAAAAAAAAAAAAAAAAAAAAAGAAAATTAATTGGGCATGGTGGTGCCTGTAAGCCCAGCTACTTGGGAGGCTGAGAATCACTTGAACCTGGGAGGCAGAGGTTGCAGTGAGCTGAGATCGTGTCATCACACTCCAGCCTAGGCGACAGAGCTAGACTTTGTCTAAAATAATAATAACAATAATAATGGATAGACTAGAATAAACTGTAGAGAGATGGAAGGTGAGGGAGTAGAGAAACAAGCAAACAAGCTTGCTGCAAATGAGAGCTGAAAATTGGGGAGGTAGCAGCAGAAGAAAGTGGGGTCATGGAATAATAATATAAAAACAGGGCTGGGCATGGTGACTCAAACCTGTAATCCCAGCACTTTGAGAGGCTGAGGCAGGAGGAGTGCTTGAAACCGGGAGTTTGAGACTTAGCCTGGGCAACACAGACTCCATCTCTACCCAAAAAAAAAAAAAAAAAAAGCAGGGCTTGGTGTGAGCCTGTAGTCCCAGCTACTCTGGAGGCTGAAGTGGGGAGGATGGCTTGAGTCCAGGAGTTCAAGGCTGCCGTGAGCCATGATGGCGCCACTGAACTCCAGCTTGGGTGACAATGCAAGACCCGCACCTTTAAAAACAAACAAAAAGACATTAAGGCATGTTTGTAAATTGAAGGGAAGAATAAAGGTATTTGTGATGCAGAAGCTAAAAAAGGGATAATTAACAGGCATAGAGTTCCTGAAAAGACTAAGATGATGAGATTCATTGCAAAAGTGGAGGGATTAGCTTGGATGGCTGGGTCCTGTCCCTGCACTAACAGAAGTGAAGGTCAATTTCAGCACCTGTCATAATTTCCTGGGCCCTGTGCAAAGTGAAAATGTGGGGCTCCTTATTCCAAAATTATTAAGAATTTCAAGACTACAACAGAAAAGCATTAAATCAAGCGTGGAGCCTTTCTAAGCCTGGGTGCTGTGCGACTGCAATTTCTACTCCCATGAAGCTGGCCCTGGTCAAGTATGAAATGAGGTCGATGAGAAGGAGGCTGTCCTGTGGTAAGTCCCTTCTAGGATTGGAAGAGATGAGTAAGGCTACTTTCAGCTTCACTGTTCTACAAGCTGGGGGGTCACTAGCAAGGGAGAGGAGCAAAACTTGTCCCTTTTTAACTTCCAACTCTGCCAGATTTGAGTCCAGGGCTTTCTAGAAGTCTCCACGGCATCGGGTGACCATAGCAACTCATGCCAAACTCTCAAGCCCACGGCTCCGCCCACCGCTTCGTGGACGCGCTTGTTGATTGGCTCAGAATGTCGACCAATGGTCGGCGAAGCGGGTTGCTTGCCGCACGGTCAATGGCCGCGAGCCGGGAAGAAGGCGGGAAGAAAGGAGGAGGAGGCAGGCCTGCAGGGGCCGCGCGGGTGCGTGTTTCCGGCTCCGCTGCGGAAGGCGGACGACTAGAGTCGTTGGGCCCGGCGCGATCCGAAGGAGCCTAGAGAGCGCGGGACTAGAGTGCAGAGCTCGGGACGTGGATCGGAGCCGGCGCGATGGGCGGAGAGCAGGAGGAGGAGCGGTTCGACGGCATGTTGCTGGCCATGGCTCAGCAGCACGAGGGCGGCGTGCAGGAGGTAACGGTCCGCGCGGCGTCGGCCCATCCGGCGGCCCTGGCCAAGCTCCTTCCGCCCTTCTCTGCCTTCCAGGGCTGAGACCCACCCCTGGGGCTCGCGGGCTTCTGGGATGCCCCCACATTCTCACCGCGCCCAGCTTCCGGCCTGGCCACCCGCTGGCGGTCTCACCCGGTTCGCATCAGTTCTGGGCCCCCGGCGCCCCTCAGTAGTAGCAATTATCGCGTCCCTGAGCTTAGGATTCCCCTTTAGTTTCACATATACCCCCAACCCCGTTTCCACTTTCATGGCGTCTTCCGAGGAGCATCCCTTAGTAAGAACCGTGCCAAATATAGTGATTTGGATCCACCAAGGCTTGGGGCGAGCCGTCGAATGTGTGTGGTAGGGGCGCGGGGTGATGTTAGCACGTGGTCTTGTTAGGCCTTGAATGGGGGAATAGGAGAGGAGGCCTGTGTTCACGATTAGTTTCCACCACCTACCAACTTGGAACCTTTACATCTCTCCAAGCCTGAGTTTCCTTGTCTGTGAGACAGCTGCGAATGCCGGTTTCCCGAGAGTAGTGAAGTACCGTAAGTTCTCAGTAATAAGGCTTTTTCATTCAACAAGTATTTGTCGTGTGATTAATGTGTGTCCCACACTCAACGCGACTGGGGATACAAAAACTTGTCCTCGCCCTGATAGAGCTTACAAAGAGCATTTCAAAGAGATAATTCGTGCACAGTGACAGACACGGTAACACAGTGTATGAATAATAAGGGCCAACTGTTCCAGATTCTGGAGTTGGTTTTTTTGGAACAAACACAAAGTTAGAGGTAGAAAAGTCCGTCAGGATCAGAACTGTCATTCTCAGAGCCAGAAAAGTGGCAGGGATTTGCCTAGATCATACAGCGTGGTCCTCACCTGGACAGGTCAGTGTGCTTCCCAGAGTCCATGGCTGATTGTGTCTCACTGGAGGTAGGTTTCCATTGAACTTTCTATTGCTATGTAACCCAGGTGTCTGGTGACCAAGGATTTCTAAGCCCTTTGTGGTGGGGAGAGTGCTTCTAATTTGGAAGTGTGAAAAGCCTTCCTGTCTCCATTCCTCTAAACTGTTTACACAAAACTGGATTTGGGAGTGAGTTCATTTTTGAACAAACTGAAAAAGTGTCTAGAAGCAAGAATGGAAATCACTGATATATGTTCTAGCGTCAGATTTCATCAGATTTAGACCCACTCTTGGGCAAATAAAGGGCTTGTGTGTGCTGACTTTAGGTCACCGCTAGATTGTTTCATTCAGCAAGAATTTTACTGAGCATGTACCTTTAGCTCTATCTGGTGCCCAGCATTGCAGGTGGCAGATAGACTAAGCCATGGGTCATGGTCCTATTTGTAAGGTGTTTACCCTCTGCCAGTGGGTCTCTTGCTCTGTGCCATACGTGGCTGAAGGCCTCAACTCCATGACCTCATGATCCTCACCAGGTCCCTAGAAATAGGTACTGCATCTTATTCCTGTTGTACAGAGTTAAGAAACTTCTGCAAAGTCAAAAGGTAATATATGTCCGTCAGATACTCAAACCCTTGGCTACACTTGTACTCCAGCCAGAGTTAATCCATCTTATCCTCCTTTGAAGTGCTTCATTTGCTCTCCTCCGTCTTGCTTTGACCCAGTAACTTAGTGTCTTTTTTTTTTTTTTTTTTTTTTTTTTTTTAGACAGAGTCTCACTCTGTCACCCAGGCTGGAGTGCAGTGGCATGATCTTGGCTCACTGCAACCTCTGCTTCCCGGGTTCAAGTGATTCTCCTGCCTCAGCCTCCCAAGTAGCTGGGATTACAGTTGCCCACCACCGCACCCGGCTGATTTTTGTGTTTTTAGTAGAGGTGGGGTTTCACCTGTTGGCCAACCTGGTCTTAAACTCCTGACCTCAAGTGATCCGCCCTCCTGAGCCTCCTGAAGTGCTGGGATTACAGGTGTGAGCCGGTGTCTTGATGGGGTTTTTAAAGCTGGGCCTGGGCTTTTCATGCCCTGGATGCAGAGGAGTATTGCATACACTTAGGCTGCTTCAGGCATCACAAGGAAAATGAAACGCGCACACTCACACAGGATATGAGAAATCTGCTTCATGGTGGAAGTAACTAAGAGAACCTGCTGGGGAGATGTCTCCTCAGTTGGGAGGCTCAGAGGAAAAATAGTCAAGTCCCAAGTTGCCTCCTAGACAAAAGAAGTTGACTTGTGTGCACTTGAAGGGCTCCCAAATGGCAGCTCCACACCTTTAATCTTCTCCCCATCTTTCAGCTTGTGAACACCTTCTTCAGCTTCCTTCGACGCAAAACAGACTTTTTCATTGGAGGAGAAGAGGGGATGGCAGAGAAGGTAAGTGTTGGAAACTGCTCTCTTTTCGGCAGCTCTGTCTCTTCAGAAGAAAAACTCACCTGGTCTTCCTTTGGCATAATAGTAACTAACTTTCAGCAGAAGCGAAATGTCAGAGGTGAGGAGTTGGGGAAGGGAAGGAAGCTGTCATTTCTTCGGTCTCCACTCCTTGCTCAGCGCTCTATCTACCTTATTTCCCATGATTTTTGCAGTTCTACAAGAGGGGCAGGTGTTAACTATCCCCGTTGAGGAAACTGGCTCAAGAGAGTTTTGCACCTTATCCAAAGTCTTGAGCTGAGCTATGGGAGAACCAGGGTTGAAACCAGTCTGTTGAAAACCTGCCCTCTGTCCCAACACAGTGCCTCTCAGTTCCTTTTCCAATGAGGAGGTTTTATTTTTTTTTTTATTTTTATTTATTTATTTTTTTTGAGACGGAGTCTCACTCTGTCACCCAGGCTGGAGTGCAGTGGCGCAATCTTGGCTCACTGCAAGCTCCGCCTCCCGGGTTCCCGCCATTCTCCTGCCTCAGCCTCCCGAGTAGCTGGGACTACAGGCGCCCGCCCCTGCGCCCGGCTAATTTTTTCTATTTTTAGTAGAGATGGGGTTTCACCATGGTCTCGATCTCCTGACCTTGTGATCCGCCCGCCTCGGCCTCCCAAAGTGCTGGGATTACAGGCGTGAGCCACCACGCCCGGCCGAGGTTTTATTTTTTATTTTATTTTTTTCTGAGATGGAGTCTTGCTCTGTCACCCAAGCTGGAGTGCAGTGGCGCAATCTTGGCCCACTGCAACTTCTGCCACCTGGGTTCAAGCAATTCTCCTGCCTCAGCCTCCCGAGTAGGTGGGATTACAGACGCCCGCCACTGTACCTGGCTAATTTTTGTATTTTAATAGAGATGAGGTTTCACCATATTGGCCAGGCTGGTCTGGAACTCCTGACTTCATGATCCACCCGCCTTGGCCTCCCAATGTGCTGGGATTACAGGTATGAGCCACCGTGCCTGGCCAGGAGGTTTTATTTTTACTTTTATTTATTTTATTTTATTTTATTTTTTTGAGATGGAGTCTCATTCTGTCACCCAGGCTGGAGTGCAGTGGCATAATCTTGGCTCACTGCAACCTCCGCATCCTGGGTTTAAGTGATTCTTGGGCCTCAGCCTCCTGAGTAGCTGGCACTGCAGGCAGGCGCCACCATGCCTGGCTAATTTTTGTATTTTTAGTAGAAATGAGGTTTCACCATGTTGGCGAGGCTGTTCTCGAACCCCTGACCTCAAGTAATCCACCCACCTTGGCCTCCTAAAGTGCTAGGAGTACAGGTGTGAGCCACTGCACCCGGCCTGAGAAGGTTTTAACTAATTACCTAGGAGATGAGACTGGGCAGATACTAGAAACTGATGCTTAGAAATAAATTTAGAAATACTCAGAGCCATGTCTTCCCAGATGCTCTGACTCAGAGTTTAAGGGTTCGTGTTTTGTAGTCTTGATTCTGAGACCTTGAACTCCTTTCTGATTCCTTAAGGTTGTAATTATACTTTTGAAAATTGTTATATCATGAGGATTCTACCTCACTTAGCTGTTCCTTTTTTTTTTTTTTTTTGAGACAGAGTCACTCTGTCACCCAGGCTGCAGTGCAATGGCATGATCTCGGCTCACCACAACCTCCGCCTCCCGAGTTCAAGCAATTCTGCTGCCTCAGCCTCCCGAGTAGCTGGGATTACAGGCATGCACCACCATGCCTGGATGATATTTGTATTTTTTAGTAGAGATGGGGTTTCACCATGTTGGCCAGGCTGGTCTCGAACTCCCGACCTCAGGTGATCCACCTGCCTTGGCCTCCCAAAGTACTGAGATTACAGGCGTGAGCCACCGTGCCCGGCCTTTTTTTTTCTTTCTTTTTTTTTTTTTTTTTTTTTGAGATGGAGTCCTGCTCTTGTCACCCAGGCTGGAGTGCAATGGTGCAATCTTGGTTGTCTGCAATGTCCGCCTCTTGGGTTCAAGCAATTCTTGTGCCTCACCCTCCTGAGTAGCTGGAATTACAGGCGTGAGCCATCATGCCCGGCACCATTATCTTTATAATAGACATAAATAAGAGACATAATAAGAAGGAGACGTTCTTTGCAAACTGTTTCTGTGGCTTCAGGATTCTAACAAGTTGGTAAACTCTTTAATGTGTCTTGAAGGTTTGAGGCCACTCTGTCGTAGACACATTACCTAACAGTAGGAGTCCCAGGTTCTTGGTCTAGCTATGTTACTTAGTCGAGTTCCCAGCAATGCTCTCGTTCTTTCCATCTTTCCATCTGTAAAATGGGAGAAAGTAGACCCCTTCTAGCTCAGATATTCTTTCTGTATTGTCACTAACACCTCTGGCTTTTCTGTGGGTCACACTACCTGTATATACCTCATGCTGCAAACTTACCAAAAATACAAAAGCACTTTTAGTTTTTATAGGTTTTGGGGCTAATCATTTATTTTTTCTTTTCTTTTCTTTTTTTTTTTTTTTTTCTGACACGGAGTTTCATGCTTGTTGTCCAGGCTGGAGTGCAATGGCATGATCTCGACCCACTGCAACCTCTGCCTCCCAAGTTTTAAGTGATTCTCCTGCCTCAGCCTCCCAAGTAGGTGGGATTACAGGCATGCACCACCATGCCTGGCTAATTTTGCATTTTTAGTAGAGACGGGTTTCACCATGTTGGTTAGGCTGTTCTCAAACTCCTGACCTCAGGTGATCTGCCCGCCTCGGCCTCCCAAAGAGCTGGGATTACAGACATGAGCCACGGCACTTAACACTTTGGATTGTGTTAGGTGCTGTATCAGACCCTTTGGGATTGCAGAGGTGAATACAGATTTGTTCTTTGTTTTCATGGATCTCACAATGTAGCCAAAAACAAACAAACAAAAAAAACAAGCAGTGAAAAAGTAGTGGGTGTTGGGGCAGAAGCCCTGGGAACGTAAAACTAACCTAGGTTGGGGGCTCAGAGAAGACTTTGTGAGGAAGTGATGCCTCAGGTATGAAGGATAAATAGCTGTAAGAAGGGAGAGAGATGAACCCTTGGGGGGGGGTGTGTGTGTGTGTGTTTGAGGCAGGGTCTTGCTCTGTTGTGTCCCAGCTGGAGCACAGTGGCGTGAGCACGGTGGCGCAATCCAGCTGCCTTAGCCTCCCAAAGTGCTGGGACTACCTAATTTTTCTTTCTTTTTTTTCTTTTGAGACGGAGTCTTGCTCTATGACCCAGGCAGGAGGGCAGTGGAGCAATCTCAGCTCACTGCAGCCGCCGCCTCCCGGGTTCAAGTGATTCTCCTGCCTCAGCCTCCTGAGTAGCTGGGATTAGAGGCGCCTGCCACCGCGCCCAGCTAATTTTCGTATTTTTAGTACAGCGGGGGTTTCACCATGTTGGTCAGGTTGGTTTTGAACTCCTGAGCTCGTGATCTGCCCGCCTCGGCCCTCCAAAGTGCTGGGATTATAGACATGAGCCACCGCGCCCAGCCTCTAATTTTGCTTAACTGTAAGAGGGAATAATTCTTACCTCACAAGGAAGTTACAAGGATTAAAAAAAAGGCAAAAGACCACAATCCACTTCAGAATCCCTTGGGGCCACATGTGTTTTGGTATTTAAAATTATTTGGATTTCAGGAAGGCAATACAGTGCATATAATGTGCATTATAGATCATAATCCAATCCCAGGGCCAGGAGCTGCATCCTGTAACAAAACACATTAATATTTCTGTAGAGAATACCTGATACTGCAAACTTACAAAAAATTACAAAAGCACTCTTAGATTTTATAGCTTTTGGGACTAGGAATTGTAGACTTGAATACAGCCATAGTGATCTAATCAATATGGCATTGATAGAAGAAGAGAAAAATGGACCAGTGAAGCAGACTAGAGAATCCTGAAATAAAGTCTAGCATTTATGAGGATTTAATGTGTCTAATGTGGTAATTCAGTTCATTAGGCAAAGCATGATTCAATAAGTCATGCTGCTACGTGGAATTTTTTTTGGTTAGAAAACCAAAATTTACCATCTGTCATACTCTATAAAAAAAAAATACAGGTAAGAAAAATCCTGTAAGGAAAGCTAGGAATCTGTAGTCTTATGTGGGGGAGACTTCAAGATTAGAAAACTGGAAGCTATAAAAGAAGAGATAGCTGTTTGCCTTTTCAAATGCTGAAAATTTGTAAATGGTAAAAGAGACATATTTAAGTCAATTGAAGAACACTAGATTATGAGAAAATATGCAGTGCAGAGGATGAATAACATTTAATGGTTAATTTCATATTTAGGAACTCATAAATAAAAATTAGCCAGGCCTTGTGGCACACACCTCTAGTCCCAACTACTTGGGAGACTGAGGTAGGAGGATTGCTTGAGCCTGGGAGGTTGAGGCTGCAGTGAGCTGTGATTGCGCCGCTGTGCCACTATGCTCCAGGCTGGGTGACAGAGCAGGACTTTGTTTCCAAAACAAAACCCATAATGAGATACTACTTCACATCTGTTAGGATGGCATCTGTTAAAAGAAAAAACAAAATAACAAATGTTGACAAAGATAGGGAGAAACTGGAACCCTTGTATACTGTCGGTGGGAATGTCAAATGGTGCATCTGCTATGGAAAATGTTATGGCAGTTTCTCAAAAAATTAAAAAATAGAACTATCGTATGGTCCAGCAGTCATTCTTGTTGGTATATACCCAAAAGAATTGGAAGGAGGATTTATTTGCACACCCATGTTCACTCCTTATTCACAATAGCCAAAAGGTGGAAGGAACCAAAGGCTCCATCAGCAGGTGAATGGATAAACAGAATGTGGTATAGACATATTCTGGGATGTTATTCTGCCTTAAAAGGGGAAGAAATCCTGTCCATTGCTACATGGATGTACCTTGGAGGACATCGTGTTACATGAAATAAGCTGGTCACAAAAGGACAAATACAGTTGATCCTTTGTATTGTGGGCTCTACATCCATGAGTTTAACCAACCACTGGTGGAAAATATTTGGAAAAAACATTTTTTTAAACGAGAGTACAATAAGAAAAAATAATATGAGTTAAGCCCGACGTGGTGATGCACACCTGTAATCCCAGCTACTTGGGTGGCTGAGATGGGAGGATGGCTTGAGCCCGGGAATTTGAAATCAGCCTGGACAACATAGCAAGACCCCATCTAAAAAAACAAAAACAAAACACCACATTAAAAAAAATACAATCTAATTATTTACATCCATAGCACTTACATTGTATTAGGTATTAGGTAATCTAGAGATGATTGAGAGTATATAGGAAGATGTGTGTAGGTTATATGCAAATAAAATGCCATTTTATATAAGGTACTTGAGCATCCTGAGAAATTAGTGCTGAGGAGTGGTCCTGGAACGAATCCCCATGGGTACGGTGGGACTGCCCTATTACATTCCACTTACATATCATTGAAGGCGTATTTTTTGATAAGTAAATATTGTGTGACTAAAAGAAAAGTTACAGTTTTAAAACATAACTGTAGGGCCAGGTGTGGTGGCTCACGCCCGTAATCCCAGCACTTTGGGAGGCTGAGGCGGGTGGATCACCTGAGGTCAGGAGTTCGAGACCAGCCTGACCAACATGGTGAAACCCTGTCGCTACTAAAAATACAAAAATTTGCTGGGCATGGTGGTGGGTGCCTGTAATCCCAGCAACTCGGGAGGCTGAGGCAGGAGAATCGCTTGAACTCAGGAGGCAGAGGTTGCAGTGAGCCGCGATTACACCACTGCACTCCACCCTGGGCAATAAGAGTGAAACTCCGTCTCAAAAACAACAACAACAATAACAAAACGTAACTGTAATGGTATTATTTCCTCCAAAAAGGCATACTAATTCTTTAAATATTACCAGAGATCCACATCCACTCAGGGTTCTGATTTCCCTCAGTGCTCTCTTACTGTTGTGTTTTGTTTTGAGACAGGGTCTGGCTCTGCTGCCCAGCCTGGATGGTGTCCAGTAGTGCGATCATGACTCACTGCAGCCATGACCACTAGGCTCAGGTGATCCTCTCACATAAGCCTCCTGAGTAACTGGGACTATAGGCGTGCCCCAACATGCCCAGCTAATTTTTGTATTTTTTGTAGAGTGGGGGTTTCACCATCTTGCCCAAGCTGGTCTCGATCTTCTGATCTCAAGCAACCTTCCCGCCTTGGCCTCCCAAAGTGCTGGGATTATAGGCATGAACCACTGCGCCCAGCTCTTTTGTTTTTTAAAAAATTATGGGCTGAGGTGGGGGGATCACTTGAGGCCAGGAGTTCAAGACCAGTTTGGTCCAACATAGACCATATCTGTACAAAAAAATTGAAAATCATTGCATTCCAGTCTGGGAACAGAGCGAGACTTTGTCTCAGAAAAAAAAAGTGTGGTAAAAAGCACATCATAAAATTTACCCTCTTAACCTTTGTTTTGATTTTTTTGTTTGTGTGCTTGTTTGTTTGAGATGGAGTCTCGCTCTGTTGCCCGGCCTGGAGTGTGGTGGCACCATCTCAGCTCACTGCAACCTCTGCCTCCCAGGTTCCAGCAGTTCTCCCACCTCAGCCTCCCGAGTAGCTGGGATTACAGGCGTGTGCCACCACGCCTGGCTAATTTTTGTATTTTTAGTAGAGATGGGATTTTACCATGTTGGCCAGGCTGATCTCAAACTCCTGGCCTCAGGTCATCTGCCTGCCTTGGCCTCCCAAAGTGCTGGGATTACAGGCATGAGGCACTGCGCCCTGCCTGTTTTTGTTTTTGTTTTGAGATGGAGTCTCGCTTTGTTGCCCAGGTTGGAGTGCAGTGGCACCATCTCAGCTCACTACAACCTCTGCCTCCCAGGTTCAAGAGATTTCTCCGGCCAGTCAGGCGCGGTAACTCATGCCTGTAATCCCAGCACTTTGGGAGGCCGAGGCGGGTGGATCACGGGGTCAGGAGATCGAGACCATCCTGGCCAACACCGTGAAACCCTGTCTCTACTAAAAATACAAAAATTAGCCGAGTGTGGTGGCACAAGCTACTCGAGAGGCTGAGGCAGGAGAATTGCTTGAACCTGAGAGTTGGAGGTTGCAGTGAGCCAAGATCGCCACTGCACTGTAGCCTGGCGACAGAAGAAGACTCCGTCTCAAAAAAAAGAAAATATTTTTCCTGCCTCCGTCTCCCAAGTAGCTGGGACTACAGGTGCCCACCATCATGCCCGGCTAAAGTTTGTATTTTTAGTAGAGACAGGGTTTCACTAATATTGGCCAGACTGGTCTCGAACTCCTGACCTTGTGATCTGCCTGCCTCAGCCTCCGAAAATGCTTGGCCCTTTTTTTTTTTTCTTCCCTCTGAGACAGAGTCTCACTCTGTCAGCCACTGGAGTGCAGTGGCACGATCACAACTTACCTTGACCTCCCCAAGGCTCAGGTGATCCTCCCACTTTAGCCTCTTAAGTAGCTTGGACTCCAGTGCCATCATGCCCAGCTAAGTTTTTTTTTTTTCTTTTTCTTTTTTTTTTTTTTGAGGCGGAGCCTCGCTCTGTCACCTGGGCTGGAGTGCAGTGGCGGGATCTTGGCTCACTGCAAGCTCCGCCTCCCGGGTTTACGCCGTTCTCCTGCCTCAGCCTCCCGAGTAGCTGGGACTACAGGCGCCCGCCACCTCGCCCGGCTAGTTTTTTTGTATTTTTTAGTAGAGACGGGGTTTCACCGTGTAAGCCAGGATGGTCTCAATCTCCTGACCTCATGATCCGCCTGTCTCGGCCTCCGAAAGTGCTGGGATTACAGGCTTCAGCCAACGCGCCCGGCTTTTTTTTTCTTTTTGAGGCAAAGTCTCGCTCTGTTGCCCAGGCTGGAGTATGAGTGGTGCGACCTCAGCTCATTGCAACCTCTGCCTCCCCAGTTCAAGCGATTCTCCTGTCTCAGCCTCCTGAGTAGCTGGGGTTACAGGTGCACACCACCATGCCCAGCTAATTATTGTATTTTTAGTAGAGATGAGGTTTCACCAAGTCAATCAGACTGGTCTTGAACTTATCTCATGATCCTCCTGCCTCAACCTCCCAAAGTGCTGAGATTACAGGCGTGAGCCACTGTACCCGACCCCCAGCTAATTTTTCTATTTTTTTGTAGGGATGAGGTTTTACCATGTTGCTCAGGCTGGTCTCTAACTCCTGGGCTCAAGTGATCCACCTGCCTCGGCCTCCCAAATTGCTAGGATAACAGATGTGAGCCACTGTGCTGGCCCATGTTAAGCATTTTTAAGTGTACAGTTCAGTAGTGTTAAGTGTACTTAGATTATGAAACATATTTGTAAAACCTCTTTGCATTTTGTGAAATTGAAACCCTGTACCCATTAAACAACTTCGTTTTGCTCCCTCCCCTACCTCCTGGTAACTGCTGTTCTATTTTCTGTCTAGGTTGACTACTTTAGATACTTCATATAAATGGAATCATACAATATGTATCTTTTTGTGACTGGCTTTTTTCATTTAATGTAATGTCCACAGATTTATCCACATTGTAGTATGTGACAGGATTTCCTTCCCCTTTAAGGTTGAATAATATTCCATTATATATATATATCACTTTTTTTTTTTTTTTTTGAGACAAGTCTTGCTCTGTTTCTTGCCCAGGCTGGAGTGCAGTGGCACGATCTCGGCTCATTGTAACCTCAGCCTTCCGAGTAGCTGGAACTACAGGCACACGCCACTACTCCCGGCTAATTTTTGTATTTTTATTAAAGTCAGGGTTTTACCATATTGGCCAGCTGGTCTCGAGCTCCTGACCTTGTGATCTGCCCAACTCGGCCTCCCAAAGAGCTGGGATTACAGGCTTGAGCCACTGCGCCCAGCCACAATTTTTTTTTTTAATCTATTCTTCTCTTGATGGACTTTTGGGTTGCTTTCACCCCTTGGTTTTTGTGCATAGTGCTTCTGTGGACATAGGTGCACAAATCTTTGAGATTCTACTTTCAATTCTTGTAGGTATTACTCGGCAGTGTAATCTATTGAATAATATGGTAGTTTTTGTTTTGCTTTTGTTTTTGTTTTGTTTTGTTTTGGAGACAGAGTATCACTCTTGTTGCCTAGGCTGGAGTGCAATGATGCAGTCTCGGCTCACTGCAACCTCCGCCTCCTGGATTCAAGCGATTCTCCTGCCTCAGCTTCCTGAGTAGCTGGGATTACAGGCGTGTGCCACCACAGCTGGCTAATTTTTGTATTTCTAGTAGAGACAGGATTTCACCATGTTGGCCAGGTTGGTCTCGAACTCCTGACCTCAGGTGATTCACCCGCCTCGGCCTCCCAAAGTGCTAGGATTACAGGTGTGAGCCACTGTACCCAGCCAGTTTTTAGTTTTTTGAGGAAATGCCATGATCTTTTCCATAGCAGATGCACCATTTGACACTACCACTAATAGTACATGAGGGTTCTGTATTAGTCCGTTCTCATGCTGCTATACCCTAGACTGGGTAATTTATAAAGAAAAGAGGTTTACGACCGAGCACGGTGGCTCACGCCTGTAATCCCAGCACTTTGGGTGGCCAGGGCGGGCAGATCACAAGGTCAGGAGATCAAGAACATCCTGGCCAACACGGTGAAACCCCAGCTCTACTAAAAATACAAAAAGTAGCTGGGTGTGGTGGCGTGCGCCTGTAGTCCCAGCTACTTAGGAGGCTGAGGCAAGAGAATCGCTTAAACCCAGGAAGCGGAGGTTGCAGTGAGTTGAGATCGTGCCACGGCACTCCAGCCTGTCGAGAGAGTGAGACTCTGTCTCAAAAAAGAAAAAAAAAGTAAAGAGGCTTAATTGACTCACAGTTCTGCATGACTGGGGAGGCCTCAGGAAACTTAAAATCATAGAGGAAGGCATTCCTTCACAGAGTGGCAGGAGAATCAGTGCCAGCAGAGGAAATGCCAGAGGCTAATGAAACCATCAGATCTTGTGAAAACTCACTCGTATCATGAGAACAGCATGGGGGAAACCACCCCCATGATTCAATTACCTCCACCTGGTACTGCCTTTGACATGTGGGAATTACAATTCAAGGTGAGATTTGGGTGGGGAAACAGAGCCAGACTGTATCATTCTGCCCCTGGCCCCTCCCAAATCTCATGTCCTCACATTTCAAAACATAATCATGCCCTTCCAACAGCCCCACAAAGTCTGAATTCGTTTCTGCATTAACCCACAAGTCCAAGTCCAAAGCTCATCTCTGGCAAGGTATTAGTTCGCTCTCATGCTGCTGTGAAGAAATACCCGAGACTGGGTAATTTATAAAGGACAGAGGTTGTTCTGTTTTTTTATTTTATGTATTTATTTTTTTTTGAGACAGAGTCTTGCTCTGTCATCTAGGCTGGAGTGCAGTGGTGTGATCTCAGCTCACTGCAACTTCCGCCTCCTGGGTTCAAGCGATTCTCCTGCCTCAGCCTCCCGAGTAGCTGGAATTACAGGTGCCCACCACCACACGTGGCTAATTTTTGTATTTTTAGTAGAGACAGGGTTTCACAGGGTTTCACCATGTTGGCCAAGCTGGTCTTGAACTCCTGACCACCGAGGGTGATCTGCCCCCCCTCGGCCTCCCAAAGTGTTAGGATTACAGGCATGAGGCACCGCACCCGGCCAGGAAAGAGGTTTGATTGACTCATAGCTCTACATGGCTGAGGAAGCCTTAGGAAACTTACAGTGAGGTTGGAAGATGATGGGGAAGCAGGCACCACCTTCACAAGGTGGCAGGAAGGAGAAGTGCCAGGCAAAGGGGGAAAAGCCCTTTATAAAATCATCAGATCTCATGATAACTCACTATCAAGAAAGCAGCATGGAAGTACCCATTTCTCTTTAAGACATTTGTCTTTTTTTAATTGGGTTATTTGATTACGATTGTTTGATTCCCAGTTCAAACAAGGTTCACACATTACACTGGGTGATAGAAACCTGTAAATTAAGAGACCTCAAAAACAAAAAATTAAGGATCAGGCACAGTGGCTCAGCCCTATAATCACAGCACTTTGGGAGGCTGAGGTGGTAGGATCGCTTGAGCCCAGGAGTTGAAGACCAGCCTGGGTAAATATAGTGAGACTCCATCTCTACAAAAAAAATTTTTTTTTCTTTTTTGACTTGGAGTCTCACTCTCGTGATGAGGCAGGAGTGCAGTGGCATGATCTTGGCTCACTGCAACCTCCGCCTCCTGAGTTCAAGCAGTTCTGCCTCAGCCTCTCAAGTAGCTGGGATTACAGGCACCCACCACCAGGCCCGGCTAATTTTTTTTTTTTTTTTTTTGAGAGGGAGTTTTGCTATTGTTGCCCAGGCTGGAGTGCAGTGGCCCGATCTCAGCTCACCACTACCTCTGCCTCCCGGGTTCAAGCGATTGTCCTGCGTCAGCCTCCCATGTAGCTGGGATTACAGGCATGCGCCACCACGCCTGGCTAATTTTTGTGGAGACAGGGTTTCTCCATGTTAGTCAGGCTGGTCTCGAACTCCCGACCTCAGGTGATCCGCCCGCCTCGGCGTCCCAAAGTGCTGGGATCACAGGCGTGAGCCATTGAGCCCGGCCTAATTTTTGTATTTTTAGTAGAGACAGGGTTTCGCCATGTTGGCCAGGCTGGTCTCAAACTCCAGTGGTCTAACTCTTGACCTTAGGTGATCCACCCGCCTCGGCCTCCCAAAGCGCTGGGATTACAGGCATGAGTCACCCTGCCTGGCCTACAAAAGAAAATGTAAAGATTTAAAAAATAAAACACAAGAGATCTCTTTTTTTCTTGCAATTTGTTTTTTGAAGAAATGGTTATTTGTCCTGGCAAAGTTTCCCACAATCTGGATTTTGCATATTGCATCCTAAGAATGGTTTTTACTCACAGCAGTTCTGACACCAAATGTGTGGGTTTTTCCACCACTTAACAAACCAGTTCTCCAGTTCTCTGGACACCAACTGGGTGTCCTACTATTCAATTGAATTCTGACCCCAACTACCCAGAATTACTGCAGCTTCCACAGGTTAAGGACTCAGTCCCATAAGACGGCGGCCACTTGACACACCAGTCATAAGTTCCAAGTTGCCTTGTGTACTTCTGACCAACCAGCTATCAACTGGGGTTTGCCATGACCACCTTTTCAGGTTTAATAATTTGCTAGAATGATTCAGAACTCAGGAAAGTGCTTTATTTACTGTTACTGGTTTATTATAAAAGACATAACTCAGGAACAGCCAAATAGCTGTGTAGGGCTAGGTATTGGGGTGGGGCATGGAGCCTCCATACCCTCTCTGGGTGTGCCACCCTCCCAACACTTTGATGTGTTCACCAACCTAGAAACTCCAAACCCCATCGTTTAGGGGGTTTTTTGTTTTGAGACAGGTTCTCGCTGTCACGCAAGTTGTAGTGCAGTGGCGCAATCTCGGCTCACTGTAACCTTCGGTTCACAGCAACCTCCGGCTCCTAGGCTCAAGCAGTCCTCCCATCTTAGCCTCCCGAGTAGCTGGGACTGCAGGCATGTGCCACCATGCCCAGCTAATATTTTCGTATTTTTGGTATAGACGGGGTCTCACCATGTTGCCCAGGCTGGTCTTTTTTTTTTTTTTTTTGAGACGGAGTCTGGCTGTGTTGCCCAGGCTGGAGTGCAGTGGCTGGATCTCAGCTCACTGCAAGCCCCGCCTCCCGGGTTCACGGCATTCTCCTGCCTCAGCCTCCCGAGTAGCTGGGAGTACAGGCGCCCGCCACCTCGCCCGGCTAATTTTTTTTGTATTTTAGTAGAGACGGGGTTTCACCGTGTTAGCCAGGATGGTCTCGATCTCCTGAACTCGTGATCCGCCCGTCTCGGCCTCCCAAAGTGCTGGGATTACAGGCTTGAGCCACCGTGCCCGGCCTGGGCTGGTCTTAAACTCCTGAGCTCAAGCGATCTGCCCGCCTCGACCTTTCCAAAGTGCTGAGATTACTGGTATGAGCCACTGTGCCCGGTAAACTTCAATTTATTTGCACAGTTGTAGTTCCCCAGTGCGTTAGCATTTATTTATTTATTTTTATTTATATTTATTTGTTTATTTTTTTGAGACAGAGTCTTGCTCTGTCTCCCAGGCTGGAGTGCAGTGGTGTGATCATGGCTTGTTGGAGCCTTGACCTCCCGGGCTCAAGCAATTCCCCTACCTCAGTCTCTCGAGTAGCTGGAACTACAGACACGTACCACTCCACTCAGCTAATTTTTGTATTTTTTATAGAGACAGGGTCTTCCTATGTTGCCCAGGCTGGTTTCAAACTCCTGGGCTCAAGTGATCTGTCTGCCTCTCCTTCCCAAAGTGCTGGAATTACAGATGGGAGCCCCCGTGCCTGACCTGGATTAGCATTTTAATAACAACTCTTTCATAAAATTCTTCTGCCCTCTGAAAAGTATTTGAGAGGGCTGGTATTGTGACACATGCCTGTACTGTCCTGGGCCTCTTCTCGGGGAGAGCGACAGGCTTGGCTTTAGAGCAGGCCCAGCCCTCCCCACCCTGGTTGGCTGTGGTTCCCAAATATGTGTCCAGTGACTGAAGCTTGAGTCTGTGACAGCCTCTGGGTAGGCTTCCACACCGCTGGGGTTATCTGTCTGAGGTTGGGCCTAGGTCAAGTTGATGGGAGGAGGGGTCAGAGGCTGCTGTGATTGGCCTTGACTCTGCCTGGTGGTTTAGCTCTGCCCTTGCTTAACCTCCAGGAGCTAGGAAGGAACAGTACAAATGGGATGTGACATGATTCAGTGGAGCTGGGAGAGGGGAGGGCCCTGTTCCCACCTCCCTTTGGCCACTGTTTGGCAAATGGCTTTAGTTCAAGGTCTCTCTGACTAGGGACTTGGGACCAAGGCCCTGTGGTGGAACAGCCTCTGCTGGCGTAATTATGACCCATGGTTTCCATTAACAGCAGAATGGCCTCCCCTACCAGTTTAATTCATGGTTTAGGAGGTATATTTGGTGTTCTTTAACCTTGTAGAGTGTGGAGCTACTGTGGTGTGGCATGGGGCAGGGGGTTTGGGCATAGCAGGAGAAATTGGCATCAAATGGATGAGAATCCACAGGGCATTTAGCAGAACCCCAGGTCTGGGGCCCCGTGGGTGACTTCTGTGACCTTGAGCCCCTGCAGAGCTTTCCCTGCAGTTCTGTCTTAGAGATGCTTGAAAGAGGGTTTATTGACCACTGATCACATGGCAAGGCCTCTAGAGGTGTGTGCGTGTGTGTGCACATGCACACTGCGTATGGGTTGGCATTGAGTTGAGTGTCCTAAGGGTATGTTCCTGGGCCAGAGGTGAAACTTTGACACTTGACTGGTCATGGAGGATGAATTGGTTTGCCAGGTGACCTGAGAGTGGGGACGAGACATTCCAGGCAAAGAACAACATATGCCAAGACTGCTTTTATTTATTTATTTATTTTGAGACAGGGTCTCACTCTGTTGCCCAGGATGGTGGCGCGACCTCTGCTCACTACAACCTCTGCCTCCTGGGTTCGAGTGATTCTTCCACCTCAGCCTCCCAGGTAGCTGGGACTACAGGCATATGCCACTACACCTGGCTCATTTTTGTATTTTTAGTAGAGACAGGGTTTCATCGTGTTGACCAGGGTGGTCAAGAACTCCTGACCTCAGGTGATCCGCCCGCCTCGGCCTCCCAAAGTGCTGGGATTATGGGCATGAGCCACCACACTTGGCCAAGACTGCTTTTAGAAATAATAACATAGACCGGGGATAATGACTCACACTTGTAATTCCAGCACTTTGGGAAGAAGAGGCAGGTGAATCACTTGAGCCCAGGAGTTTGGACGAGCCTGGTCAACATGGCGAAACCTTGTCTCTACAAAAAATAAAAACATTAGCCAGGGATGGTGGCATATACCTATAGTCCCAGCCACTGGGGAGGCTGAAGTGGGAGGCTCACCTTAGCCCAGGGAGGTTGATTACATTCCAGCCTGGGTGAGTGAGACCCTGCCTCAAAAATAGTAACAACAAGATAGAGGTACAGAGACATGACCTTAGGGTCACGCAAGTAAGAGTAGACCAGGAACTCAAATCTAGGTGCGACTTTGAAGTATGCATGGAACTTGGCCAGGAGGGCTGGTTAAAAATACGGATTGCCTGGCCATACCCCAGAATTTCTGATCCAGTAGATCTGGAGTGGGGCTTAAGATTTAGCGTTTCTAACAGGTTCTAGGTGATGCTGATGCTGCAGGTCAGGGGAACCCTGTGATGTGGACCTCACTAGGCTCTTGATTTGTGCTGTCATACTCAATCCTCATGACGGATAAGGAAACTGAGGCTTAGAAAGAGTCAAAGTTGTTCACTCGTCTAAGGCCAGGAGCCAAATAATGACAGGTGGCAATAGTATGGGTGGAGGGTCGCCCTTGGGTAGCAGGGAAGCTGGCTAGCACATCGTGGGGTGGAAACTTGGGAAGGTGTAGTGGAGAAAAAGGATTTGAAGTTAACAGCTTGCTGGCTGCAGAGAGGGTGAACAGGCTCTTCCTTGCTTTGACTGGGCACGGTGGCTCACACCTACAATCCCAACACTTTGGGAGGCTGAGGCAGGCGGATCGCTGGAGGTGAGGAGTTTGAGACTAGGCTGACCAACATGGAGAAACCCCATCTCTACTAAAAATACAAAATTAGCCAGGCGTGGTGGTACATGCCTGTAATCCCAGCTACTCGGGAGGCTAAGGCAGGAGAATCACTTGAACCCCGGAGGCGGAGGTTGCAGTGAGCTGAGATCGCGCCATTGCACTCCAGCCTGAGCAACAAGAGCGAGACTTCATCTCAAAAAAAGAAAAAGAAAAGAAAGCTCCCTGGCTTTCTGCTAACGTGGCCTTTCTGGGTGTGGTGTCAAGTCTTGCATAGCTGGACTGTGGTCTTGGAGACGGGATGCACTAAGAGTAAGAGTGATTAGTCAGAAGAGCCGGTCATTGTGGGCCTGAGAATTCAAGAAAGGCTTGTGAGGGACTGAGGCTTGAGTTTTTGCTTTTAACAGCGTCACTTTTTTTGTTTTGTTTTTTTGAGACAGGGTCTCACTTTGTCGCCCAGGCTGGAATACAGTGGCCTGATCTCGGCTCACTGCAACCTCCACCTCCCTGGTTCAAGCAATTCCCCTGCCTCAGCCTCATGAGTAGCTGGGATTACAGGCACACGCCACCATGCCTGGCTAATTTTTTGTATTGTTAGTAGAGACGGGGTTTCACCATGTTGGCCAGACTAGTCTGCAATTCCTTTATTTATTTATCTATTTATTTTGAGATGGAGTCTTGCTCTGTCACCAGGCTGGAGTGCAGTGGCACGATCTCGGCTCACTGCAACCTCTGCCTCCCAGGTTCAAGCGATTTTCCTCTCTCAGCCTCTCGAATAGCTGGGACTACAGGCACACACCACCATGCCCAGCTTTTTTTTTTTTTTTTTTTTTTTTTTTGTATTTTTGGTAGAGACGGGTTTCACTATGAAGGCCAGGATGATCTTGACCTCACGTGATCTGCCCTCCTCGGCCTCCCAAAGTGCTGGGATTACAGGCATTAGCCACCGCGCCTGGCCAAGCGTCACTTTTTAAAACAGGCAGTTTATTGAGACAGGTGCTTTGCAGGTATTCTCATTACAACCCAATGAGACAGATGTATTTTCATTTTGCAGATGAGGAAACTGAGGTTCTGGGTGCAGTGCTTTGCCCTTGCACCCAGCAGGTAGAGAGCAGGGCTGGACTCCAGGCTATGGGACACCGTCCCCTGCTCTGATGCCTCATGGCTTTTCTTCCCTCTCCAGCTTATCACCCAGACTTTCAGCCACCACAATCAGCTGGCACAGAAGACCCGGCGGGAGAAGAGAGCCCGGCAGGAGGCCGAGCGGCGGGAGAAGGCAGAGCGGGCGGCCAGGCTGGCCAAGGAAGCCAAGTCAGAGACCTCAGGGCCCCAGATCAAGGAGCTAACTGATGAAGAGGCAGAGAGGCTGCAGCTAGAGATTGACCAGGTGAAGAGTGGGCTTCCCTTCTCTACCCCTCAGATCCCCACTGGCACTGAGCAGGGGGTCCTGTTGCCAACTGCTGTGTTCTTTGCTCCAGAAAAAGGATGCAGAGAATCATGAGGCCCAGCTCAAGAACGGCAGCCTTGACTCCCCAGGGAAGCAGGTGAGATGGACTGCAGGGACTTGGGATGAGCCAGGAGGTTGGAACTTACAGGAACTCTGCTGCCTACTGCTTTCTCTGAAATACCCTTCCTTATCCTAACCCCTCCCCTCCCGGCTTTGGGAATCTTCCCCATACTTTAAGATCACACTCAGAGACATTGAACCAAAGGATCCAGGTTAAAAAAAAAAAAAACCCGCTGGGCGTGGTGGCTCACACCTGTAATCCCAGCACTTTGGGAGGCCAAGGCGGGTAGATCACGAGGTCTGGAGTTGAAGACCAACTTGGCCAAGATGGTGAAACCCTGTCTTTACTAAAAATACAAAAATTAGCCAGGCGTGGTGGCGGGCACCCGTAATCTCAGCTGCTCGGGAGGCTGAGTCAGAGAATTGCTTGAACCCAGGAGGCGGAGGTTGCCATGAGCCAAGATCACGCCACTGCACTCCACCCTGGGCAACAGAGCAAGACTCTGTCTCAAAAAAAAAAAAAAAACAAACCAACTGGCCTTAACCCATTTATGGCAGGAAAACCCAAGAGCCAGAAAGGGCAGTGCCTATTACAGGTCCCATCTGAGGTTGGCTGGGTTCTGTGGGCCCAGCCATATCCTTTGTCACATGGTATAATAGTCTGAGCTCCTCTCAGGCTGAGATCGGAACCACATTTTACCTGGTTCCCGGTGGACCAAGGCTTGGGGTCTGCCCCTCTGTGGAGTGGGCAGGTACCAAGTCTCTTTTCTTTTGTGACTGTATGCCCAGTGCTAGCCCTGGGCTTGGCCCAGTGAGGGTTCAATGTGTGTCTTGTTTGTCAAGTAAGTAGCTGAGTGTCCCTGATTATAAGCAGGAGACTGAGGAAGATGAGGAGGAGGAAGATGAGAAGGACAAAGGAAAACTGAAGCCCAACCTAGGCAACGGGGCAGACCTGCCCAATTACCGCTGGAGCCAGACCCTGTCGGAGCTGGACGTGAGTGGCAGGGACCAGAGGTGAAGCTTAGGGAGCCAGCCTGGGGTACCAGCAGCACTTAGTAAGGCTTCTTCTGACTGCCTCTGCCCTATGCAGCTAGCGGTCCCTTTCCGTGTGAACTTCCGGCTGAAAGGAAAGGATGTGGTGGTGGACATCCAGCGGCGGCACCTCCGGGTGGGGCTCAAGGGGCAGCCAGCGATCATCGATGGGGAGCTTTACAACGAAGTGAAGGTGGAGGAGAGCTCGTGGCTCATTGAGGACGGCAAAGTGGTGACTGTGCATCTGGAGAAGGTATGTGAGGCCCGGCCCTTCTAGCCTGGGGTGTTGATGGAAGAAGAAAGGAGGATGTGTGCTTATTTTACTCAGGAGCCATGCTGGGGGCATTGTGGAATTATCTTAATCCCCATGACAACACTCTTTAAAGTAGATCTGTCCCTATTTTATTTTCTTCTTTCTTTTTTTTTTTTTTTTGAGACGGAGTCTCGCTCTGTCACCCAGGCTGGAGTGCAGTGGCCAGATCTCAGCTCACTGCAAGCTCCGCCTCCCGGGTTTACGCCATTCTCCTGCCTCAGCCTCCCGAGTAGCTGGGACTACAGGCGCCTGCCACCTCGCCCGGCTAAGTTTTTTTGTATTTTTAGTAGAGATGGGGTTTCACCGTGTTAGCCAGGATGGTCTCGATCTCCTGACCTCGTGATCCGCCCGTCTCGGCCTCCCAAAGTGCTGGGATTACAGGCTTGTGCCACCGCGCCCGGCCCCTATTTTATTTTCTTAAAGACAAGGTCTCACTCTGTTGCCCAGGCTGGAGTTCAGTAACACCTTCTTAGCTCACTGCAGCCTTGAACTCTTGGGCCCAAGCAATTCTCTCATTTCATCCTCCTGAGTAGCCAAGACTACAGGTGCACACCACCACGCTTGACTAATTTTTGTTATTAATTTTTGTAGAGACACGGAGGTCTCACTATATTTCCCAGGCTGGTCTTGAACTCCTGGCCTCAAGCGATCTTCACACCTTGGCCTCCCAAAGTGCTGAGATTACAGACTTGAGTCAGGAAAAGAGGTCACTGATTTACCCAAGCTCCTGCCTCTGGGAAAGGGTGGAGTCAGAATTGAAAGTCTTAGGTTCTGGCCGGGCACGGTGGCTCAAACCTGTAATCCCAGCACTTTGGGAGGCCGAGACAGGCAGATCACGAGGTCAGGAGATCGAGACCATCCTGGCTAACACGGTGAAACGCCGTCTCTACTAAAAAATACAAAAAACTAGCCGGGCGAGGTGGCAGGCGCCTGTAGTCCCAGCTACTCGGGAGGCTGAGGCAGGAGAATGGCGTGAACCTGGGAGGCGGAGTTTGCCGTGAGCCGAGATCCGGCCACTGCACTTCAGCCCGGGTGACAGAGCGAGACTCTGTCTCAAAACACAAAAAACAAACAAAAAAAAATACAAAAACTAGCTGGGCGAGGTGGCGGGCACCTGTAGTCCCAGCTACTCGGGAGGCTGAGGCAGGAGAATGGCGTAAACCCAAGAGGTGGAGCTTGCAGTGTGCTGAGATTGTGCCACTGCACTCCAGCCTGGGTGACAGAGCAAGACTCCGTCTCATAAAAAAGAAAGTCTTAAGTTCTGAAGCCACTTCTTTTTCACTAGGTCTGTACATGGATTCAGTTCATCAAATACTTGAACACCTACTCTGTGCGTGGTACTGTTCTTGTTCTAAGTGCTGGAGAGAGAACAGTGAACAAAACATAGGAAAATCTGTGCCCTCAGGAAGCCTACATGCTCAACCTCACTGCCTTTACAGAGAGGTGGGACACAGACACCAGTAAATAAAGGTGGTCTCTGAAAAGGGCCAAAGGTCTGAGGAGAACTTCTCAGGGCACATAAGACCCTGTCCCAGCCTGCCCGACTGGCACTGGCTGCCCTCACTCACCCCTCCATGCCTCTGTACTTGCTTTGTGGCCCAGCTGGAGTGCAGTGGCGCAATCTCGGCTCACTGCAAACTCCGCCTCCCGGGTTCACGCCATTCTCCTCCCTCAGCCTCCAGAGTAGCTGGGACTACAGGCTCCCGCCACCATGGCCAGCTTTTTTTTTTTTTTTTTCCTGATATTTTTTAGTAGAGACGGGGTTTCACCGTGTTAGCCAGGATGATCTCGATCTCCTGACCTCGTGATTCACCTGCCTTGGCCTCCCAGAGTGCTGGG
Organism: Macaca mulatta; assembly: GCF_049350105.2. NCBI lineage: Eukaryota > Metazoa > Chordata > Mammalia > Primates > Cercopithecidae > Macaca > Macaca mulatta. The sequence goes on along the minus strand of NC_133406.1, from coordinate 214,037,671 downwards.
ATTACAGGCATGAGCCACCACTCCTGGCCCATTCCCTGCCTTTTAAATTTATTATTTTTTGAGACAGGGTCTTGTACTCACCCAGGCTGGAATGCAGTGGCGCAATCACGGCTTACTGCAGCCTTGACCTCCCGGGCTCAAACGACCCTCCCACCTCAGCTTCCTGAGTAACTGTGAGTGCCACCCTTCCTGGCTAATTTTTAAATGTTTTTTGTAGAGACAGGGTCTCATGTTGCTCAGGTTGGTCTGAAACTCCTGGGCTCAAGGGATCTTCTTGCCTTGGCTTCCCAAAGTGTTGGGATTAGAGGTAGGAGCTACCACGCCTGGCACTTCCCTGCTTAAAAACTTTTTCAGGCTGGGCGTGGGGCGCATGCCTATAATCTCAGTGCTTTGAGAGGCTGAGGTGGGCAGATCACGAGGTCAGGAGTTCGAGACCAACCTGGCCAACATGGCAAACCCCATTTCTACTAAAAATACAAAAAAATTAGCTGGGCATGGTGGTAGGCGCCTGTAATCCCAGCTACTTGGGAGGCTAAGGCAGGAGAATCGCTTGAACCCAGGAGGCGGAGGTTGCAGTGAGCTGAGACTGCACCACTGCACGCGGTGGCTCACACCTGTAATCCCAACACTTTCAGAGACTGAAGCAGGCGGATCACCTAGGGTCAGGAGTTTGAGACCAGCCTGGCCCAATATGGTGAAGCCCTGTCTCTACTAAAAATACAAAAATCCGCCTGGTGTGGTGGGTGGTGCATGTCTATAATCCCAGCTACTCGGGAGGCTGAGGCCAGAGAATTGCTTGAACCTGGGAGGCAGAGGTTGCAGTGAGCCGAGATGGTGCCACAGCACTCCAACCTGGACAAGAAGAGCAAGACTCCATCTCAAAAAAAAAAAAAAAAGAAAATTTTCTTCCCATTTTAAATCTGGAATACTGCTTTGTGTCTTAGGGCTCAGCCCAAGTGTCACTTTCAAACTTTTCTCCCTCCACCCTGGATGAATATCTCCCTTTCTGCTTTCTTCTTTCCGTTATCACACTGATTTGTAACTGTTTGCCTCTGTGTCTCCCCTAGCTGCAGGAAGGGCAGTCTTGTACCTCTGGACCCAGTATAGGCCTGCAGGGGTCTCAGGTGCAGGATATGGATGAGAGAGAGTTTGGTTGTGAAAGGGTTAAGGGGTGATTCCTGGTGCACAGAGCAGGCCACCTCCCACCCCCTGGTTGTTCTCTTCATAGATCAATAAGATGGAGTGGTGGAGCCGCTTGGTGTCCAGTGACCCTGAGATCAATACCAAGAAGATTAACCCTGAGAATTCCAAGGTGAGCCCTGGCTGGTTGGGAGAACTTCGGCAGGAGGGTGAGGGGCCTAGGTGTTTCCAGAGCTTCACCAGTTCCCGTCACTGCCTGCCCTCAGCTGTCAGACCTGGACAGTGAGACTCGCAGCATGGTGGAAAAGATGATGTATGACCAGAGACAGAAGTCCATGGGGCTGCCAACCTCAGATGAACAGAAGAAACAGGAGATTCTGAAGAAGTGAGCAAGAGGGGTTGGGGGAGGGTGGGTGCCTGGGGGCTTAGATTTTAGTGACAGTAGTGAGTGGATCACTGAGCTGCCTCAGCAGCTGCCCTGCCCCCTTTCCAGCCACGTTTATGGCTTTATGGCTTTGGCTTGCCTACTCTTGTCACTTGCTGAGGTCATCTTGAGGGCAAGGCCGGCTCATGGCTCATGATAGGAGGGAAGGGGTAACAGGCGGGTCATTGCCACCTACAGGAAAACAGTGCCAGTGTTGGCGCCTCAGCTTCCAACCTTGGGGCTCAAATGGGTCTCAGATACCCTGGGCACTGCTCTTGCCCAGCCTGGCTCGGTGTTGCTGAGGTCTAAAGAGATTAGACTTGACACGGGGGTGCTGGGAGAAGGGACAGCTTTAGAAGAGAAGGATGAGTTGTTTCATCTTCTTGCTTCCCTTTCTCCAGGTTCATGGATCAGCATCCGGAGATGGATTTTTCCAAGGCTAAATTCAACTAGCCCCTGTTTTTTCCTCCCTGAACTCTTGGGGCTGAGCTGCAACTACCCAACTTACTTTCCCACTCTTCTCTGGGACTTGTGGGCCTCAGGGCTTGGGGCAGGCATGGGAATGTCCCAGGCACACAGGTCCCAGGGCATCAGGAGAAAGGCTGGGGCTTGGGGCCTTGTCCTCCCCAGTTGGTCTACTGTTACACATTAAAACAATTTGCCCAGCTCCTTCTGTGTCCTCTCTTGCCTCTGGCCTTTCTCTGGGGCACAGGCCTCTTACGGCTGCTGCTGGGAACTGGGAGTTTGGCTTCTAGCCCAGATTCTGCCGTGTGACCTAGGGCAAATCCTTGCCCTCTCTGGGCCTCAGTTTCTCATTACTTAAAGTGAAGATTAAAACAGGGCTTGGCCGGGTATGGTGGTTCACACCTGTAATCCCAGCACTTTGGGAGGCTGACGGGGGCAGATCCCCTCGTCAGGAGTTTGAGACCAGCTTGACCAACATGGAGAAACCCAGTCTCTACTAAAAATACAAAAATTAGCTGGGTGTGGTGGTGCACACCTGTAATCCCAGCTACTTGGGAGGCTGAGGCAGGAGAATCGCTTGAAACCGGGAGGCAGAGGTTGCAGTGAGCCCAGATTGCACCACTGTACTCTAGCCTGGGTGACACAGTGAGACTCCATCTCAAAAAAATAAATAAATAAAACAAGGCATTTAGTCTATGTATGTTTCTGAGCAAAGGTTGAGTTTTTCTGGCTACGGAGACCAGAACATGTGTCAGGTTCTCAAAGGGGCGCATGACCCAGCAGAGGTTTTTTGTTTTTTTTTGTTTGTTTGTTTGTTTTTTTGAGACAGTCTCGCTCTGTCACCCAGGCTGGAGTGCAGTGGCCGGATCTCAGCTCACTGCAAGCTCCGCCTCCCGGGTTCCCACCATTCTTCTGCCTCAGTCTCCTGAGTAGCTGGGTCTACAGGCCCCCGCCACCACGCCTGGCTAGTTTTTTGTATTTTTTAGTAGAGACAAGGTTTCACCGTGTTAGCCAGGATGGTCTCAATCTCCTGACCTCGTGATTCGCCCGTCTTGGCCTCCCAAAGTGCTGGGATTACAGGCTTGAGCCACCGCGCCCGGCCGACCCAACAGAGTTTTAAGACTGCTGGACTTGTTGATCTGATTTTCACTGCCCACTGCAGCGGGTCTGCCCTCTAGCCGTGAATCAAGTATTCTTCAAACTAGAGACTATTGTGTACCAGGACAGAAGAGCAGCATGGGCCAAGGTGACACTGCCTGGCTTGGGAGGGGTACCAGGAAGACAGTTCAGGCCTCAGATCTGGTGTGTATGTGGTACAGGGACCTTACCAGGAGGACAGAGTAAAGTCCAGTGAGGCCTCATTGTTTTTATCTCTGACCTGGACCTCTGCAGATTCTAGGCCTTCTCAAAGCTAGCTCCCAGGGCTGAAGAGGTGCTCCCCTTTGCTCAGATCCAGCCCACAGAGCTGACCCCTGCCCCACTTTGGCTAGAGGGTGGAGGTCAGAATGCTTGAGCCACAGAGGTTATAGCAAGAATGTCTAGGTTGACTTGCTGTGAGTGCTTAGTTCTCTGGCCCCTAAATTTCTGGAATGCAGATGTCTTTTTTTTTTTTTTTTGGAGACGGAGTCTCGCGCTGTGTCACCCAGGCTGGAGTGCAGTGGCGCGATCTCGGCTCACTGCAAGCTTCGCCTCCCAGGTTCACGCCATTCTCCTGCCTCAGCCTCCGAGTAGCTGGGACTACAGGCGCCCGCCACCACGCCCGGCTAGTTTTTTGTGTTTTTAGTAGAGACGGGGTTTCACCATGTTAGCCAGGATGGTCTCGATCTCCTGACCTCATGATCCGCCTGTCTCGGCCTCCCAAAGTGCTGGGATTACAGGCTTGAGCCACCGCGCCCGGCCGCAGATGTCTTTTTTAGAATTTCAGAGTAGCTGGTCACAGTAGCTCATGCCTGTAATCCCAGCACTTTGGAAGGCCAAGGCGGGTGCATCACGAGGTCAGGAGATTGAGACCATCCTGGCTAACACGGTGAAACCCCGTCTCTACTAAAAATACAAAAAATTAGCTGGGTGTGGTGGTGGGTGCCTGTAGTCCCAGCTACTCGGGAGGCTGAGGCAGGAGAATAGCACGAACCAGGGAGACAGAGCTTGCAGTGAGGTGAGATTGCACCACCGCACTCCAGCCTGAGCAACAGAGCGAGACTCTGTCTCAAAAAAAAAAAAAAAGCTGAGTGTGGTGGCACCTGCCTGTAATCACAGCTATTTGGGAGACTGAGGCAGACGAATCACTTGAACCTGGGAGGCGGAGGTTGCGATGCGCCACTGCACTCCAGCCTGGGCCATACAGCGAGATTGTCTCGGGGAAAAAAAAATTCAGAATAGCTTGTTAAAGATTTCAGAGAGGCTATGCGGTACATAGCTTTGTTTTCCAAACTTGCTAAACCTTTTTTTTCTGGGAATGCAAATAGTGGTTTACAAGGCTAGGTTTGGAAAATGGTGCTCTACGGCTGAGGCTAGAGTGGAGGGTTTGTGGTGTCACTCCCACTCTACTCCTATTCTGCCCTGTGGTCATTTTAGTCTTGTGGAGGCCACCCGGATGCGACAGCAGAGCCTGGAGTTAGAACTGGACTCTACGTTCATAGTCCCGAGAGATCATCCTGTTTCCCTTAGGAAACTGGACAAACAAGTAGTTTGTCTAGTAGTTACTTTCCAAAGGGTGCCTTTTGGAATAATAAAAAGGGCGGTGGGGGCAGCGGGTCATGTGGGAGCTGGATCAATACCTTCTAGCTGGTTAATTAAGAATGGGCTGGTGGGCCTGCCCTGGCCTCTCTGCTGAAAGAGGACCAGTAGATAAGCCTGCGTGTGAGGAGCAGCCAAGTAGGATCCTTCTCAACTCATGGGCTCTGATACCTAAAGAAGGGATTCTGCGTCTACCCCAGCAAGGCCAGAGCCACAGTTACCAACTGCGTGTCCCATTAAGTTCCTTGACCTCACTGTGAGCCCCAGGTTTCCTCTCTGTGAAATATAATATCCCTTCTCCAAGGTTATTGGAAAAGCCAAGATACTGGTGAAAACCACAGTGCTGGCTGGGCACGGTGGCTCACACCTGTAATCCCAGAACTTTGGGAGGCTGAGGTGGGCAGATCGCCTGAGGTCAGCAGTTTGAGACCAGCCTGACACAACATGGAGAAACCCTGTCTCTACTAAAAAATACAAAATTAGCCAGGCATGGTGGCTCATGCCTGTAATCCCAGCTGCTCGGGAGGCTAAGGTAGGAGAATCGCTTGAACCCGAGAGGCAGAGGTTGCGGTGAGCCGAGATCGCGCCATTGCACTCCAGCAGCCTGGGCAACAAGAGTAAAAACTCCATCTCAAAAAAAAAAAAAAAGAAAAGAAAACCACAGTGCTCTGTTACCACCACAGAGAGAGTGGGAGAGGAGCATCAGGTCCAAGGCTGGGTAGGGCCAACAAATGATCAGGGCTTTGGGGAAACGGGGCTGGGCAGAAGCAGGCCAGCCTGCAGGTGGTGGACTGGGAGAGCAGAGGCAGTTCAGACAGGTCTCCCTCGAAGAACCTCTCAAACAGTGTCAGAAACCATTTATCCAACCTTTCTCAGGCACAGACTCTGTGCTTGGTTCTTTATCTCCTGGAACTCACAGTGAACCTGAAATGGGGGCATTACTCCCATTTTATTCTTCCTACTTCAACTGCAGAGCACTAAGCCAGGCTGGACACCTATATCCTGTCTCCCGCTCTGCGCAGCAGTTAAGTGAAGGCAGACGGGAGAGAAAGGACAGCCAAGATAAGCAGGCAGATACCAATTACCTTTTCCTTAAAACTATGGTCATGTTAACATACAGAACATCAGCCAAGAACCAGAACCAACTGCTTAACATAACATAGAGTGGGCCCTGCCCACCCCCCAATACAATATATTTAAGATAAGCTTCTTTTAGCCGTTGAATTCCCCCAGGGAGGGAGAAGTTTGTATGATTGGTGAGGGTGGCAATACGGGGATGGAGTCAGGGTTCACTCCCAGAAGGTAATGCCTAAGTCCTTACTTTCCATGATCAGGCCACCTGAAGACCATGAGCAGGAAGGAAGAGGCCCAGGCAGGGATCAGACCAGCTGGGGATGCAAAGAGATGTAGATCCTATGGCCCAGTGAAATGCACATGGTCCAGGAACCCAGTCAGCCAAGGCAGGAGGAGCCAGAGTGGGCACTGCTTCAGGTCTAAGGCCCAGCCCCTCCCGCAGGGGTTCCTGGTCCGCCTCTTCATTCTGTAGGCTGTGCTTCTCCCAGAAACGGTGTGGCAGCTGGGCCTGGCAGGGGTTAGCAGTACACCTGGAGCAAGGGTGCCCCCGATGAGTCTGTGTCGGTGCCCTGGAAGGATGAGTCATGGCTGGCTGGGTACCCTGGTGGGAAGGAGAGGAGAGGAGGAAACAGGCTCAGGGGAAGGAGCTCATCCAGATCCCACGACCAGGGAGAAGCCTGCTGAGAAGGAGCAGAGTGGGACTTGAGCCTGGGTCAGTCTGATCCTGGCTGGATGACCCACTCAGTTTACTGACCTGTCTGAGCCCTAGCCTCCCTTTGTGTAAAAGGATAATGATCTCACTCCCGGGGGTTGTTGTCAAGGGCAGTAAGACCACAACAGAACCACACAGGGTGCCTTTCCGGCACCATGCTGGATGGTTCTCCACCCACTACTTTCCTAGTCATCTGGGCGTGGGGTCTGATCACTTTCAGCTTGCCTGTTCTGGGCACCTGCACCCACTTTAAGTCAGCTTGCTGGATGGAGATGGGTCTGTGGCTGCTTAGGCCCCCATCCCTTTTTGATGTCATCCTCACCACTCCAAGAGAAAGCTGGGAGAGGAGCATGTAAGGGACCCCTAGGGTAGTCCCCCACCCTCCACACCCCTCGTTAGGTCAGGACCACACCTGGAGCTCCATAAGGCCTCAGCTTCCGGGCGATGGCATCTGCAGTCGTCTCCTGGGAGATCTGCACTGTCAGCTCTAGGGAGGGAACGTGAGGCAGGCAGTGGTCATCAGCACATTCTTTCAACCCCATTTCCTACTTCTGTTCCCAGCTCGATGAGGGAGGAGCCACTCACTCCTGGGCAGGGCTAGAAAAATAATGCTTAAAGGCCGGGCGCGGTGGCTCAAGCCTGTAATCCCAGCACTTTGGGAGGCCGAGACGGGCGGATCACGACGTCAGGAGATCGAGCCCATCCCGGCTAACAGGGTGAAACCCCGTCTCTACTAAAAAAAAAAAAATACAAAAAGCTAGCCGGGCGAGGTGGCGGGCGCCTGTAGTCCCAGCTACTCGGGAGGCTGAGGCAGGAGAATGGCGGGAACCCGGGAGGCGGAGCTTGCAGTGAGCTGAGATCCCGCCACTGCACTCCAGCCTGGGCGACAGAGCGAGACTCCGTCTCAAAAAAAAAAAAAAAAAAAAAAAAAAAAGAAAAATAATGCTTAAAAAAAGACACATAGACAACGTGTGCATGCGCAGAGTGATGGATGAGTAGGAGTTTTGGTTAGCCCAGAACAGGTCAGAGGTCCAACTTCACGTGGGTCCCTAGGTCCTGTTAACCAGACCAGGCCTAGAAGCTACTCTGGCATGAGACAGCAGGGGAGAGGAGCCTTTTGGGAAAACTTGTTGAATGCAGAGGGAACCTTGTCCTTTCTGGGGACAGCAGCGATGGCCAGAGAGCTCTCCCAGGGTCTGCATGCTTCTCTCAGCCTTGCTCAGACCTCACAGGGAAGGGCCAGAGTGGGAGCTGGGGAGGGGGAATGCAAGAGTTGACACAAAGGAGGAGGAAGGGCAGGGACTGGCTGAGGGGTACACCCACAGTGGCCAAAGACCCCATTCCAACCCTCCCCTGGCCAGAGCCTCCCCTACTCTGCCCCTCAGCCCCATGGGGCCCCCACCTACCATCCTGGCTGAGACCTGAGCCCACCATGGTCTCATGGCCACTGTCAGGGGCAGCAGTGGTGGGGGCAGCAGCCCGAGTTGAACGACCCTCCGAGGTTTGTGGGCGAGCACGGCTCTTTCGGGTACTAATGCGAATGATCCCGCGTACCAGGCGGCCCTCAGCATCCTGCTCATCCAGGTGGTAGTCCTGCGTGATGCTGCTGATAAGGTCCGAGATCTTACTGGTCTTCTCCAGGAACACAGTGTCTGATGTGCACTTGGCCAGCTCATCGATCTGGTGTACGCTGAACAGCTCTGTCAGCTTCTTGAAGATGAGCACATCAATCTCTCGGCTCGACATGGAGCCACTGCCCATCTCGGGCAGGTCCAGGTCCGACTCATGGAAAGAGTAGTACTCCTCGGAGCCACGAGGACTACTGACAAGGGTGCTGGGCAGGCTGTGTCTCATGGGTGGGGGATCGGCCAGTGGCTCCTTGCAGCAGGAGTCCGCATCAGGGGCTAGGGAGGTGGCCCTGGGATAGGGATACACAGGGATGCCTTTGAGCTTAACGTCGGGATAGCTGAAGCTGCTGCCCATGGTTGACTTGAGTCGCTGGCCATCCCGCCGGCTGGGGGGTGCACGGTCAGGGCTAGGGGGCACTCCATTGTGCTCCTTGGTCCAGTTGGCTTCGGCAGCCCCCTCAGTGGAGTCCTCAGTAGAAAGGCAGGGGCTGCAGCCCCGCACACAGGCTCCACAGCGCTGGAGGCAATCCCGGCAGCGGCGGAAACAGAAGGCAGCCCGGCACCACTCCCACACCCAGGGTCGCCAGAGCAGGCAGCAGGCAGGGGACTCAGTGGCTGGCTCAGCAGAGCCAGAGATGAAGGTAATGCTCTCTGGCCCATGGTGACCAGGGTCCTTGGGGTCTGGTCTACGGGTGCGGCGGCTTGGTGGGGGCTGAGGTGGTTTATCATATGTCTCCAGACATAGCTCTGTTGGCCGCTCCCAGGGTCCCAAGCGTGGAGGCCCAGATGCTGGGCGGGGGTGTCCAGGGCGGGGCATGGCTCATTGCATGGTTTGCAGCAGCCAGGCACCTGCAGAGGAGAGGCCAGGAAGGGGTCAGGATCAGAAGTCAGGGACTAACTCCTGGGCTGACTTGAGCAGCTTCACACTTCTAGTTTCTCAGAGGCCTGGGATGTGAAGGGACCCAAGTATGCCCATAAACTCTCATATCTTGTGGCCCTCCCTCCACAAAGTCTCTGTGGTCTAACCCAGATTTCAAAATTCCCTGTGACTTAGGCTTATTGGGATGGCTATGAAAGGTTGAACATCTTTTTTTTTTTTTTTTTTTTTTTTTTTTTTTTTTTGAGGCGGAGTCTCGCTCTGTCGCCCAGGCTGGAGTGCAGTGGCGCGATCTCGGCTCACTGCAAGCTCCGCCTCCCGGGTTCCCGCCATTCTCCTGCCTCAGCCTCCTGAGTAGCTGGGACTACAGGCGCCCGCCACCGCGCCCGGCTAATTTTTTGTATTTTTTAGTAGAGACGGGGTTTCACTGTGGTCTCGATCTCCTGACCTTGTGATCCGCCCGCCTCGGCCTCCCAAAGTGCTGGGATTACAGGCTTGAGCCACCGCGCCCGGCTGAACATCTTATCTGAAATGCCTGGGTCCAGAAATGTTTTGGATTCTGGATTGTGGATTGTATACATTATACTCACCTGTTAAGCATTCCTCATCCAAAAATCTGAAATGCTCCAATGAGCATTTCCTTTAAGTATCATCCTGGTGCTCAACTTTCAGATTTTGTAGTGTTTTGGATTTTTGGATTAGGGATACTCAATCTCTCAATCTGTATTTAAAAATAATCTCCCTTCCCCCAGAAAATAATGAGTGTTGGCAATAATGTGGAAAAACTGGAACCCTTGTGCATTTCTGGTGGGAATGTAAAACAGTGCAGCTGCTATGGAAAACAGTATGGTGGTTCCTCCAAAAATTAAACATCAAATTACCACATGACCCAGCAATTCCACTCTGGATACATACCCAACCTAATTGAGAGCAGAGACTCCGATGTTTAGACCAATGTTCACAGCAGCATTATTCACAATAGCCAAAAGGTGGAAACAATCCCAGTGTCTACCAATGGATGAATGACTAAACAAAATGTGGTATATACATACAATGGAATATTATTCAGCCTTAAAAAGGAAAGGAAATTCTTTTTTTTTTTTTTGAGACAGAGTCTCGCTCTGTCGCCCAGGCTGGAGTGCAGTGGCGCAATCTCCGCTCACTGCAAGCTCCGTCACCTCCCAGGTTCACGCCATTCTCCTGCCTCAGCCTCCCGAGAAGCTGGGACTACCAGGCGCCCGCCACCATGCCTGGCTAATTTATTTTTTATTTTTTTTAGTAGAGACGGGGTTTCACCGTGTTCGCCAGGATGGTCTCGATCTCCTGACCTTGTGATCCGCCCACCTTGGCCTCCCAAAGTGCTGGGATTACAGGCGTGAGCCACCGCACCCGGCCCAGGAAAGGAAATTCTTATACATGCTGCAACATGGATGAACCTTGAAGAACTTATGCTAAGTGAAATAAGCCAGACACAAAAGGACAAACAGCCGGGGTGTGGTGGCTCATGCCTGTAATCCCAGCAATTTGGGAGGCTGAGATGGGTGGATCACTTGGGCACAGGAGTTCGAGACCAGCCTGGCCAACATGGTGAAAGCCATCCCTACTAAAAATACAAAAATTAGCCGGGCATGGTGGTGCACACCTGTAGTCCTAGTTACCTGGGGGACTGAGGTGGGAGGACCACTTGAGCCTCGGAGGTGGAGACTGCAGTGAGATGAGATCGTGCCATTGCACTCCAGCCTGGGCAACAAAGCCAGACCCTGTCTCAAAAAAAAAAAGACAAATATTGTAATATTCCACTTGTATGACATCTCTAGAATAGTCAAATTCATAGAGACACAAAGTAGAATGGTAGTTGCCCGGTGCTGGGGACAGAGGGAACTGGGGAGTTAGTGTTGAATGGGTAGGGAGTTTCAGCTGGGGAAGATGAAAAAGGTCTGGAGATGGATGGGCAATAGTTGTACAACAATGTGAATGTATTTAATACCACAGGAATGATGCTTAAATATGTTTTGTTTTTTCTTTTTTTTTTTTTTGAGATGGAGTCTTGCTCTGTCACCCAGGCTGGAGTGCAGTGGCCGGATCTCAGCTCACTGCAAGCTCTGCCTCCCGGGTTTACGCCATTCTCCTGCCTCAGCCTCCCGAGAAGCTGGGACTACAGGCGCCCGCCACCTCGCCCAGCTAGTTTTTTATATATTTTTTTAGTAGAGACGGGGTTTCACCGGGTTAGCCAGGATGGTCTCGATCTCCTGACCTCGTGATCTGCCCGTCTTGGCCTCCCGAAGTGCTGGGGTTACAGGCTTGAGTTTTTGTTTTTTTTTTTTTACATGGAGTCTCACTCTGTCACTGAGGCTGGAGTGCAGTGGTACCATCTCGGCTCACTGCAACCTCTGCCTCCCCGGTTCAAGCGATTCTCTTGCCTCAGCCTCCCAAGTAGCTAGGATTACAGGCACATGCCACACGCCCAGCTAATTTTTGTATTTTTAGTAGAGACAGGATTTGGCCATGTTGGCCAGGCTGGTCTCGAACTCCTGACCTCAGGTGATCCCCCCACCTCAGCCTCCCAAAGTGCTGGGATTACAGGTGTGAGTCATGGCACCCGGCCCTTAAGTGTGGTCTCTGTTTTTCTTGTTTGTTTTTTGTTTTTTGTTTGTTTGTTTGTTTTTTTAGACGGAGTTTTGCTCTTGTTGCCCAGGCTGCAGTGCAATGTCGTGATCTCGGCTCAATGCAACCTCCTCCTCCCGGGTTCAAGCGATTCTCCTGCCTCAGCCTTCCGAGTAGCTGGGATTACAGGTATGCACCACCACGCCTGGCTAATTTTGTATTTTTTTTAGTAGAGATGGTGTTTCTCCATGTTGGTCAGGCTGGTATTGAACTCTCGCCCTCAGGTGATCTGCCCGCCTTAGCCTCCTAAAGTGCTGGAATTACAGGCATGAGCCACTGTGCCCGGCCAAATGTGGTTTCTTAAAAAAAAGGTTAGGCCAGGTGCAGTGGCTCATGCCTGTAATCCCAGCACTTTGGGAGGCTGAGGTGGGTAGATGATTTGAGGTCAAGAGTTCTAGACCAGCATGGCCAACATGGTGAAACCCTGTCTCTACTAAAAATACAAAAATTAGCTGGGTAAGGTGGTGGGCACATGTAATCCCAGTTACTGAGGAGGTTGAGACAGGAGAATCACTTGAACCCAGGAGGCAGAAGTTGCAGTGAGCCAAGATGGTGCCACTGCACTCCAGCCTGGGCGACAGAGTGGCAAGACTCTGTCTCAAAAAAAAAAAAAACAAAAAAAAGGTTAATAAGGTACTTTTTTTTTTTTTTTTTTTTTTTGAGATGAGAGTCTCGCTTTGTCACCCAGGCTGGGGTGAAATGGCACGAACTCAGCTCACTGCAACCTCCGCCTCCCAGGTTCAAGAGATTCTCCTGCCTCAGCCTCCAGAGTAGCTGGGATCACAGGCATACGACATCACGCCCGGCTAATTTTTGCATTTTTAGTAGAGATGGGGTTTCGCCATGTTGGCTAGGCTGGTCTCGAACTCCTGACCTCAGGTGATCTGCCCACCTCAACCTCCCAAAGTGCTGGAATTACAGGCATGAGTCACCGCACCCGGCCTAATATGGTAACTTTTATAGCTATTTTACAGAAAGATCTCCTGGATCTCACTTTCTGTGAAGTGGTCTCCCCCAGTTTCTTCCTGCTGTTGGTAAGTTTTTCTTGTTGAGAGTCTCTGTGGCTGCTGAACAAATGCCTTTTCATAAGACTTGCTATGGAACCTGATCATTAACACTTATTTCCCTCCCCTGGTCCTTCAAATCAGATCTGGGAATGTAAGAGGTCCCCTGTCAATATTTCAGTCTTACTCACATTTGCCCTGCTAGCAACATTTAACACCAAGCCCTGTTGGTGTCCTTTGATTAGATAAAAATGCTGAACCGGCCGGGCGCGGTGGCTCAAGCCTGTAATCCTAGCACTTTGGGAGGCCGAGACGGGCGGATCACGAGGTCAGGAGATCGAGACCATCCTGGCTAACACGGTGAAACCCCGTCTCTACTAAAAATACAAGAAAATTAGCCGGGCGAGGTGGCAGGCGCCTGTAGTCCCAGCTACACGGGAGGCTGAGGCAGGAGAATGGCGTGAACCCGGGGGGGCGGAGCTTGCAGTGAGCCGAGATCGCGCCACTGCACTCCAGCCTGGGGCACAGAGCAAGACTCCGTCTCAAAAAAAAAAAAAAAAAAAAAAAATGCTGAACCACAAAATTTGTCTTCTTTTTTTTTTTTTTTTTTTTTTGAGACGGAGTCTCGCTCTGTCGCCCAGGCTGGAGTGCAGTGGCGCTATCTCGGCTCACTGCAAGCTCCGCCTCCCGGGTTTACGCCATTCTCCTGCCTCAGCCTCCCGAGTAGCTGGGACTACAGGCGCCCGCCACCTCGCCCGGCTAATTTTTTTGTATTTTTTTTTAGTAGAGACGGGGTTTCATTGTGTTAGCCAGCATGGTCTCGATCTCCTGACCTCGTGATCCGCCCGTCTCGGCCTCCCAAAGTGCTGGGATTACAGGCTTGAGCCACCGCGCCCGGCCCAAAATTTGTCTTCTTTCCCATTCTGACCTGGTTGCTAGGAAGCTCAGAGCTAAGACTTCATTCACTTCATAAACACTGAGGCTGGCCCTGTGCTGGATACTGTAGAACCAAAAATGAATGAACTACAGATCCTGTTCTTGATGATTCACACATGGTTTTGTAGGGAAAACAGATGCTTAAAAGTTTATAAGATGAGGGCTGGGCACAGTGGCTCATGCCTGTAATCCCAGCACTTTGGGAGGCTGAGGCGGGCGAATCATGAAGTCAGGATTTCGAGACCAGCCTGACCGACATGGTGAAACCCTGTCTCTACTAAAAATACAAAAATTAGCTGAACGTGGTAGAGCGTGCCTGTAATCCCAGCTACTCAGGAGGCTGAGGCAGGAGAATCGCTTGAACTTGGGAGGCAGAGATTGCAGTAAGCCCAGATCGCACCACTGCACTCCAGCCTATGCAACAGAGACTCCGTCTCAAACAAACAAACAAACAAGTTTGTAAGATGGAGCATGTAGGATATATGAAGCATCATGGGAGTAAATAACTCTGCCTGAGAGAAGGAAGATTATGCAGTAGTGTATTTGGGAAGGTCCTTGATTTCATGTAGGGGTTTGCCAGGCAGTAACCATTCTTAGCTTGGATTTTCTGAGACACTGATCCCTTATCCTTTTATTCCTGATTTAATGGCACTGGGGTCTGAAACTGGGGGTGCGTGAACATGGAACTGGGCATCGGGATATCTGTGTTTTAGTTCTAGTTCTGGCCCTAATCTAACCCCAGATTTGGCACTGGGGAAAATTAATGCCACCTCCCTAAAGAGGGCCATCATTATCTCTCACCCAAATACTGTCACAGCCCCCATTCTGGCCACCTCCATTCCCTCTTACTTGCTGTAACAAGTAAAAACTTTAAAATGTTTAGAGGGGCCGGGCGCGGTGGCTCAAGCCTGTAATCCCAGCACTTTGGGAGGCCGAGACGGGCGGATCACAAGGTCAGGAGATCGAGACCATCCTGGCTAACACGGTGAAACCCCGTCTCTACTAAAAAATACAAAAAACTAGCCGGGCGAAGTGGCGGGCGCCTGTGGTCCCAGCTACTCGGGAGGCTGAGGCAGGAGAATGGCGTAAACCCGGGAGGTGGAGCTTGCAGTGAGCTGAGATCCGGCCACTGCACTCCAGCCTGGGCGACAGAGCCAGACTCAGTCTCAAAAAAAAAAAAATAAAATAAAATAAAATAAAATGTTTAGAGGAACATGGCAGATACCACTTTAATCAAATGATCAAAGATAGTATCACCATAATGGGATGAACTGACATCATGTTCCTCTTGATACTATGTACTAAGGAGGATACAACTCACGAAGTATTCCTGTCAAAAATGCATAACCTAAATGTAATCATGAGGAAATAACAGACAAGCCCAAGTTGAGAAACATGACAACTAAATGCAATGTGATCCTAGATAGGATCCTGGATTGGGAGGAAAAATTGGAAATTGAATAATGTAAATAACTGGTGAAATATGTTATTTGATAGTATTATATCAATGTTACATTTTCTGAATTTGATTACTGTGGTTATATAAGATAATGTTCTATTATTAGGAAACATACACTGAAGCACTTGGGGATAAAGGGCAGGATATCTGTAACCTAATCTCAAATGGTTCAAACACAAATGAACAGAAGGTATGTGTGTGTACAGAAAGGGAAAGAGGGAATGTTACCCACTGGTAAATGGGGATGTGAAAGATACAGTTCTTTTATTTTTTATTTTATTTTATTTTTAGAGATAAGGTCTCCCTCTGTCACCCAGATTGGAGTGCAGTGGTGTAATCATAGCTCAATGAAACCTCAAACAACTGGGCTCAAGTGATCCTCCTGCCTCAGCCACTTGAGTAGCTAGGACTACAGGTGCATACCACCCTGTCCCACTAGTTTTTTGTTTTGGTTTGGTTTTTGGTAGATATGGGATCTTGCTAGGTTGCTCAGGCTGGTCTTGAACTCCTGGCCTCAAGTGATCCTCCTGCCCTGGCCTCCCAAAGTGCTGGGATTACAGGCATAAGCCTCTGTGCCTGACCTAGGATACAGTTCTTTAACCATTCCTACAACTCTTCAACCTACTCTCCTGGCCCTACTCAGCACTCCTTCTCCAGGGACCCTCTGGAATCACTAGTCAGATGGGAGGCCCTCTCCCCATGACCTTCGGCTGGGCTGTCAGCTGGGTCGCCATGTACTGATTGTTTGAGGATAAGTCTATGTCCCCAAGGACCATGACCCTGAAATGCAGGGACTGTGTGTAATTCTTTTCTTCCTCAGTGTCTAGAACAGCGTTTGGTACACTAGGTGCCTCAGGGGACTGACACATTCCAGGTTGCCTCAGGGTAGAATCAGGACCATTGGGTAGAAAAAAAGACTTAGGCTCTAGGTTGACCAGAGTATGGATGGAGGATAGGAGGTGACAGGGAGTGAAATCCCATCTGCAAAGGTATCCCAATTAAAATTGTAACAGGTGATTTTAAATTCCCTTGCAATCCGAGGCAAGTGGTTAAAAATTGTTGCTTTAGTTTGAGAAATGTGGGGTTGGGTATGGATTCATACATCCACGGAATTAACAGATATTTACTGAGGGCCCATTGTGTGCCACATGCTGGATTTATTATTATTATTATTATTATTATTATTAAGACAGTCTCACTCTGTCACCAACGATGGAGTGCATGGCACGATCTTTGCTCGCTGCAACCTCTGCCTCCCAGGTGGAGGCAACTCTCATGCCTCAGCCTCCCGAGTAGCTGGAACTACAGGTGCATGCCACCACACCCAGCTAAATTTTTTGTATTTTTAATAGAGATGGGGTTTCACCATGTTGGCCAGGCTGGTCTTAAGCTCCTGACCTCAAGTGATCCACCTGCCTCAGCCTCCCAAAGTGCTGAGATTACAGGCATAAGCCATGGTGCCTGGCCAGCTGTTCTAAATTCTTTTTTTTTTTTTTTTTTTTGAGATGGAGTCTCGCTCTGTTGCCCAGGCTGGAGTGCAGTGGCATGATCTTGGCTCACTGCAACCTCTGACTCCCCGGTGCAAGCGATTCTCCTGCCTCAGCCTCCCGAGTAGCTCAGCCTCCGAGTAGCCTCCCAGGCGCATGCCACCACACACGGCTAATTTTTTGTATTTTTAGTAGAGACGGGGTTTCACCATGTTAGTCAGGATGGTTTCGATCTCCTGACCTCGTGATCCACCCGCCTTGGCCTCCCAAAGTACTGGGATTACAGGCGTGAGCCACCACGCCCGGCCCAGCTGTTCTAAATTCTATGGATAAAGTGATAAAACAGACAAAATCCCTCAACCTCAGGAGTTTACACTCCAGTGAGAGTTGATTATTGATGGCTTACACTGTTCTAAGTACTTCAGACATAATAACCAATTAATTTTCACAACCCTCTTTGTAATATTATTACCTGTATTATTATACTGAAGCACAGACAGGTTAAATAAGTTGTCCAAAGGCATACACCTATCTGTACACAATTGGCCTGGCCCCAGACTGTTATCCACTACCCCATCCCATGTATTACTTGGGAGGAAAGAGGCAGTCAAAGCTGCCAGCTGCCAGCTCCATGGACCAGCGTGTGCCCAGAGAGAGCCCATGTTGGGAGCCCTGTCTTCCAGGCTCAAGCCTTCAGGAGAGTGGACAAATCTACAGTTAACCATGCTGAGCTGGGAGGTATCTGGGGCTCCTGAGGATGGGCTGGCTATTTTCTTCTCCCCCAACCTCCAAAGCTTCAGGACTCGCTAATATTGATTAAATTAATCCAACAGGTATTTATTGAGCACCAAGGAGGTGCCCAGCGTTGTGCTAAATGCTGAGAAAACAGCAGTGAATGGGCCAGAGGACTTTTCACCTTATTTGACTCTCACAATTGCTCTGTAAATAAGTAGTATATCTCCTTTTCACAGATCAGGAATCTGAAGCTCAGAAAGGTAAAGTGACTGGCCCAGAGACACCTAGCAAGAGAGGGCTGGAGTAGGATTTGCACTGTGGTCCGCCAAGCTCTGGAGCCTGCGTACTTTGTGTGTGCCACACATCTCCAGCGGGACTGGGATGAGAAAAGAGGCAAGACCTGGGATAAGAACAATGCCTGCCTCAGTTCCCCACTTCCCTCCAGCCATTGAACGCTCCTGAAGTCAAACTCAGGCAGTTTCTTCCAGGCTATATCTCCCCGACCCTGCTGCTGCCACCGCCCCGCCACCACCCCGCCCAATCCTAGGAACCCTGGTCACTTGGTTTAGTGAGGGGAGGCTCCCTGTCCCTATTGTGGCTTGAGGCAAGATTCTTAACCTCGCTTTCCTCATCTTTAAATAAGGAGAGACTACTATCTTCATGCCCCGCCAATCTCGTGAGATTTAAATGAAATATTGAGTGAGGGGGCTTTCCGCAGTGGCATTGCACATGGGAGGGGCTAGGTCACTGGGCGCTCTAAGGCACCGCAAGGATCTTCCCGGAGTTCAGATGGTCCCGGCCAGCCCTCCCTGTATTTCTCTCTGATGCTTCCCTCTTCCCCATTAGTCTCGCGAACACACACACGCTCAAGGGTCTATGTACCGTCTCCTCCTCCCAGGGTCCCCAGGACAGGCCCGGCCGCACCAGCCTCTGCCCCCAGCCCAGTGCCAAGCCTCGGACACCAGGCCGGGGAGGACCACCCCAGTCCTGCTCGAGAAACAGCCGTCGGCTCAGTGCACCCCCGGCCTCCTGCCCCAAAGGTGCAGCCCAAGACTCCCATATCCGCCGGCACCTGGTCCTGGGGACAAGGAAGAACCAGACCCTGGCACTGCCCCTCGGGCTACCACAGCCCCTACGCCAGCTCTGCCCTCGGGGCGAGCACTACACTCTCCAGCTGCAAGGGCCCTACCCCGCGGGCGGACCCAGCCTCCCTCCCGTCCCGACGCGGTTCCTTGGGGTGAGCACCAGCCTTTGCCCCATCCCGACGCTGCCCCCCGGTGGGCGCGGCCCCCGCACCCAGCCAGTGCAGCCCTGAGAGCGAACGCGGCCCCTCACCCCATTCTGCGCGCCCAGCCCGGGCGCCCGCTCAGGCCGCTCCCCAGCCCGGCCCGCGCACCCCGGAAGTAGGAGGGTGGCCCCGAGGAACCGGGCCCGGGACCCTCCCCTGTCCGGGCTCAGCCTCGGGGGCTCCCCACAGCGGCGCCGCCCTGGTTTGCGCCCCCTCGGGCCCGCGCGGGGCTTACCTGTCCCGCCAGGTGAGTCGCCTCCGGCTCAGCCCCTCCCCCGCCCCCTCGCCGCTCACCTGGGGCGCAGGTGAGTGTCTCGCGGGAGCGCTGCACGGGCCGCCGCTAGGGACACACTTCCTGCCTCCGCGAAGCGCCGCCGCGCACCTGGACCGAGGCCCCGCCCCTGGGCTCTGTGGAGCTGCGCGGGCCCGCTCGGGTGCTCGGCCATTCGGCCTAGTCCGAGTAGGTGAGATGTGGCGGAGAGGGGTCGAGAGGCGCTGGGGCTCAGTCTCCTCTTCTATTCAACAGGCTAGTGGTCCTGTCAGTCTCTGAGCACCTGTGGAGCTCCTGCCGGGACATAAAGCTCCAACTCAAAGGGAAGCTCTCTTCTGGGAAGCTTTCCCTGACCCTAAGTCTATCTGTTTTTCTGTTGCATAGAACAGTCCCTGTACTCAGCACACTGTCGTTTTCTTGTCTTCTGTCTCTTCCTTTAGCTTCCTTCCTTACAGGGTTTGGTCTTGTTCCCCTGTGTTCCTGGTGCTCAGCACAGGTCCTGGCACATACTAGGTACTCAACAAATATTTTCCACTGAATGAGGCCCTAGGCCCCAATCTCTCCCTTTGCCCTGAGGCAGAACTGCGAGCCTGGGCCACTGATCAGTTGACCTTTTCTTTTTTTCAGAGAAATCTGCAGGTAAAGACAGGAACCTCAGCTCTGGGGCCCTGAGTAGGGTAGAGGAGGGGTCCAGGATATGCAGCTCTGAAAGATACATCCAGGATCAAAAGTGGTGGCCAAAATGGGCCATGGTCACTACATCCAAAAAAGGTCTCTGCAAGAGGCATCACCATTGAATGTCAAGAAGGCAAGGCTCAGACTGTCCTGGGTTACTATTCCTCTTAATATTAATAACAACTCAATAACTTAACAATAGCATTAATAAACAAGTGACTTGGCCAGGCGCGGTGGCTCACGCCTGTAATCACAGTACTTTGAGAGGCTGAGGCGGGCGGATCACGAGGTCAGGAGTTCGAGACCAGCCTGGCCAACATAGTGAAACCCTGTCTCTACTAAAAATACAAAAAATTAGCCGGGTGTGGTGGCGGGCACCTGTAATCCCAGCTACTCTGGAGGCTGAGGTAGGAGAATGGCTTGAACCTGGGAGGTGGAGGTTGCAGTGAGCCAAGATTGCGCCATCAACTCCAGCCTGGGCGACAGAGCGAGACTCCGTCTCAAATAAATAAATAAATAAACAAACAAACAAGTGACTTTTAGGGTGCATCTCCAGGAGCCATGCATGCCAAAACTGTTAATCTGTGAAGTGGGTCAGGTATTATCATATCAATTTTACAGTAAGAGAAAACTGAAGCTTAGAGAAGGGACATTGTTTGCTGAGGCAGTTGGCACAAACTGACTTTGGGCAAGGCACTTTCCTCCTCTAAACCTAATCTCTGGAGATAGTAGTACCTTTCTTCCACTGGGAGGATTAAAAGAGATAATGGATGCAACAAGAAGATATCACTGGGATGCATCAGGCATAGGTGTTCAATTTCCACCAGAGACCCTCCACCCCAGAGCCTCCCACCACATCTTGTCCACATTCCCTCCTGAGGAAGGTGGCACATTGTATTCTTTTTATTTTATTTATTTTTTTTTTTGAGACGGAGTCTCGCTCTGTCGCCCAGGCTGGAGTGCAGTGGCATGTGATCTCGGCTCACTGCAAGCTCCGCCTCCCGGGTTCACGCCATTCTCCCGCCTCAGCCTCCCAAGTAGCTGAGACTACAGGCGCCCGCCACCACGCCCGGCTAGTTTTTTGTATTTTTAGTAGAGACGGGGTTTCACCATGTTAGCCAGGATAGTCTCGATCTCCTGACCTCGTGATCCACCCGCCTCGGCCTCCCAAAGTGCTGGGATTACAGGCTTGAGCCACCGCGCCCGGCCGGCACATTGTATTCTTATTTGGAGCTCAGAGAATGAGTCACATCCTCACTTCACAGTCACATCTTGTGCAGTTGAACATCTGTGTACTCTGAAACCTAGCAAGTCCATTCCTAGGTACAGCCACAGTAAGCTCTTGTACAATGCACCAGTAGAGAGTGTATACAAGAATGTTAGTAGAAATATTGTTTGTGGTAGCCTCAAACCGAAAACACGAAAACACGGAAATGCTACTGACAGGAGATAGAGAAATGTGCGATATTCATGCAAAGGAATTAATTATAGAGCAGTAGAAAATGAATGAAAAATAGCAACATGGCTGGATCATGGTAATATAATATTGAATTGAAAAAAGGCAAATCTCAGAAGACTACATATGGAATGACATCCTTTATATATGTTTCAAAAATAACTAGAACTACTACATTTAAGCATAATATTTGGTTGAACCATATGAATTTGCTGTTATTGACCTGTTTTGATCTAAAAGTAATGGCAAATTCATGTGCTTCAGCCTAATTTTTATGTGGAAAAAAAACCATTTAAGAAAAGAGCAAGGGGTTGGGTGCAGTGGCCTGGGCCTGTAATCCCAGCTACTTGGGAGGCTGAGGCAAGAGAATCTCTTGAGCCAATGAGTTCAAGACCAGCCTGGGCAACATAGCAAGACCCTAGCCCAAAAAAGAAAGGAAAGAAAAGAACAAGGGAATGAGAAACACAAAGTTCAGAATAATGAATACCTGGGGGGCTAGGCATGGTGGCTCATGCCTATAATCCCAGCTCTTTGGGAAGTCAAGGATTTGGGAGGATTGGTTGAACCCAGGACATCAAGACCAGCCTGGGCAACATAGAAGGACCTGTCTCTACAGAAAAAAAAAAAAAGAAAAAAAAAAAGAAAAAAAGAAAGGCTGGGCATACATCTGTAGTCCCAGCTACTTGGGAGGCTGTGGCAGAAGGATTGCTTGAGCCCAGGAGTGAGCCATATTAACACCACTGCCCTGCCCTCCAGCCTGAAACACACACACACACACACACACACACACACACACACACAATTACCTGGGGGAGGATGCAGAGATCCTCCTATTAAATCTACTTGTGGGAGAGAAACCCATAGGTAGATTTAATTTTTAGCAATGTTCTGATTTTTGTGTTGAATAGTGGATTCCGGAGGTTTCATTTTATAATGAATGAATGAAAAAATAGAAGTTTATGCTCTAATGCTAAATAATTAGAGTTAGTGTCACTTGCAAAGTTCTCAAGATATGCAAACACATGAGAGCCTAGGGTCTTATTTATTTTATTTTATTTTATTTTTTTGAGATGGAGTCTTGCTTTGTTGCCAGGCTGGAGTGCAGTGGCACGATCTCGGCTCATTGCAACCTCTGCCTCCCGGGTTCAAGCAATTCTGCCTCCTGAGTAGCTGGGACTGCAGGTGTGCACCACCTTGCCCAGCTAATTTTTGCATTTTTAGTAGAGACAGGGTTTCACCATGTTGGCCAGGATGGTCTCAATCTCTTGACCTCAATGATCCACCCACCTTGACCTCCCAACATGCTGGAATTACAGACATGAGCCAATGTGCCCGGCCTAGGTTCTTATTTAGTTTTTGTTGTTGTTGTTGTTGCTATTGTTGGAGACAGGGTCTCACTTTGTTACCGAGGCTGAAGTGCAGTGATGTGATCTTGGCTCACAGTAGCCTCCGCCTCCTGGGTTCAAGGAATCCTCCCACTTCAGCCTCCCGAGTAGCTGGGAGTATTATTTAGTTTTCTCCCCATTTATTTATTCATTCTTTAAAAAAAAAAAATTGGGCCGGGCGCGGTGGCTCAAGCCTGTAATCCCAGCACTTTGGGAGGCCGAGACGGGCGGATCACGAGGTCAGGAGATCGAGACCATCCTGGCTAACGGTGAAACCCCCTCTCTACTAAAAAATACAAAAAAAAAAAAAAAAAGGCCGGGCACGGTGGCTCAAGCCTGTAATCCCAGCACTTTGGGAGGCCGAGACGGGCGGATCACAAGGTCAGGAGATCGAGACCATCCTGGCTGACAAGGTGAAACCCCGTCTCTACTAAAAAATACAAAAAAACTAGCCGGGCGAGGTGGCGGGCGCCTGTAGTCCCAGCTACTCGGGAGGCTGAGGCAGGAGAATGGCGTAAACCCGGGAGTCAGAGCTTGCAGTGAGCCAAGATCACGCCACTGCACTCCAGCCTGGGCGGCAGAGCGAGACTCTGTCTCAAAAAAAAAAAAAAACAAAAAAAACAAAAAACTAGCCAGGCGAGGTGGCGGGCGCCTATAGTCTCAGCTACTCAGGAGGCTGAGGCAGGAGAATGGCGTAAACCCAGAAGGCGGAGCTTGCAGTGAGCTGAGATCTGGCCACTGCACTCCAGCCTGGGTGACAGAGTGAGACTCCGTCTCAAAAAAAAAAAAAAAATTAAGGTATGATTTACTTATAGTAAAATTCACCCTTTTTAGTGTACAGTTCTGTCAGTTTTGAAAAATGCATACAGGCCGGGCGCGGTGGCTCAAGCCTGTAATCCCAGCACTTTGGGAGGCCGAGACGGGCGGATCACGAGGTCAGGAGATCGAGACCATCCTGGCTAACATGGTGAAACCCCGTCTCTACTAAAAAATACAAAAAACTAGCCGGGCGCGGTGGTGGGCGCCTGTAGTCCCAGCTACTCGGGAGGCTGAGGCAGGAGAATGGCGTGAACCCGGGAGGCGGAGCTTGCAGTGAGCTGAGATCCGGCCACTGCACTCCAGCCTGGGCGGCAGAGCAAGACTCCATCTCAAAAAAAAAAAAAAAAAAGAAAAGAAAAATGCATACAGTGGCACAACTGCCACAGCAATCAAGATATAGATCAATTCCATCACCCCCCAGAAATTCCCCTGAACCCCTCTGTGGTCAGTTCCTCCCCTTGACTCCAGCCCTTAACAACCATTGATCTTTCTTCTGTTTCCATAGTTTTGCTTTTTCCAGAACTTTAGTTGTAGAAGTGCAGAATTGCTCTACAAAATTCTAATTCTGTGGTACCTAAAATGCTGTGGATTAATAAGAATATGATGACTGAAGCAGCTCAGTGCTACTTTCCTTGCCTAGAAAGCAAAAAAGGAAGGAAGGAAGGAAGGAAGGAAGGAAGGAAGGAAGGAAGGAAGGAAGGAAGGAAGGAAGGAAGGAAATAAATATGATCTCTGAACCTCTGGCTATGCTTTCTGGTGAGTGTTTTGTGAAGAGTTTTGCAATAGGCACAAGGTAGCTGTTATAATTCTAATTATAGCCACACTGAAACTTCCCCTTTCTCTGCTCCTCTCCCTCCCTCACTCAAAGATACTGGGCCCTGTTCCCAAGGGTCCTTCCCATTGCCACGGTGCATATTCAATAACTCTGTCAAAAATCAATGATACTCTTGGGCCAGGCATGGTGGCTCATGCCTGTAATCCCAGCACTTTGGGAGGCCGAGGCAGGTGGATCACTTGAGATCAGAAGTTCGAGACCAGCCTGGTCAACACGGTGAAACCCTGTCTCTACTGAAAATACAAAATTAGCCAGGCGTGGTAGCAGGCGCCTGTAATCCCAGCACTTTGGGAGGCCGAGGCCGGCAGATCACCTGAGATCAGGAGTTCGAGACCAGCCTGGCCAACATGGTAAAACCCTGTCTGTACTAAAAATACAAAAATTAGCCAGGCATGGTGGCAGGCGCCTGTAATCCCAGCTACTCAGGAGGCTGAGGCAGGAGAATCGCTTGAACCTGGGAGGTGGAGGTTGCAGTGAGCCAAGAACACGCCATTGCACTCCAACCTGGGTAACAAGATCACAACTCTGTCTCAAAAAAAAAAAAGAAAAAATAAAAAAATCAATGACACTCTAGATACATACACAAAATAATCAAAATAGGGCCTCAAACAGATACTTGTATGCCAGTGGTCTTTGCAGCATTATTCACAATAGCCAAAAGGTAGAAACAACCCAACAGATGAATGGATAAACAAAATGTGATATATATACGTGCAAGGGAATATTATTCAATCATAAAAACAATGAAGTTCTGACACATGCAACAACAGGGATGAACCTTGAAGATATTATGCTAAGTGAAATAAGCCAGATACAAAGGACAAATATTGTATGATTCTCACTTACATGAAATATCTAGAATAGTCGAATTCATAGAGATAAAGGTTAGCGGTTATCAGGGGCTGGAGGGAGAGGGGAATGGGGAGTTACTGCTTAATGGGTACATAGTCTCTGGAGTGATAAAAAAAAGTTTTGGAAGTAGATAGTTGTGATGGTTGCACAACACTGTGAATGTAATTAATGCCACAGACTTTATACTTTAAAATGGTTTAAATGGCAGATTTTATGTAGAAGTATTTTCCCACAATTAAAAACCAAACAATACCATATAATTTTTACTAGTCAATTTAAGTAAATAAATAAATAAATAACAAAACAAGCCAGGCGCGGTGACTCATGCCTGGTTTTTTGTTTGTTTGTTTGTTTGTTTTTGAGACGGAGTCTTGCTCTGTCGCCCAGGCTGGAGTGCAGTGGCTGGATCTCAGCTCACTGCAAGCTCTGACTCCCGGGTTTACGCCATTCTCCTGCCTCAGCCTCCCGAGTAGCTGGGACTACAGGCGCCCGCCACCTCGCCCGGCTAGTTTTTTGTATTTTTTAGTAGAGACGGGGTTTCACCGTATTAGCCAGGATGGTCTCGATTTCCTGACCTCGTGATCCACCCGTCTCGGCCTCCCAAAGTGCTGGGATTATAGGCTTGAGCCACCGCGCCTGGCCGGGGACTCATGCCTGTAATTCCAACACTTTGGAAGGCTGAGATGGGCGGATCACCTGAGGCCAGGAGTTCGAGACCAGCCTGAATGACATGGTGAAACCCTGTCTCTGGTAAAAATACAAAAAAAAAATGCCAGATGTGGTGGCTCATGCCTGTAATCCCAGCTACTCGGGAGGCTGAGGCAGGAGAATTGCTTGAACCCAGGCGGCAGAGGTTGCAGTGAGCTGAGATTGCACCGTTGCACTCCAGCCTGAACGACAAGAGCGAAAATGTCTCCAAATAAATAAGTAAATAAATATAAATAAACAAATAAATAAAACAAACCCCCTCCCCACCAAAAAAAAAAAAAAGAAAAACAGTGACACTCTTTGAAGCAAAACCGAGTACCTTATAGGTCCATCATTGAGCTGGCAAAGGAGACAGGTCTACTGGGGTGAATTTTCCAGGTCACAACCTGCCTCTCCTGTGCACTTTCCTTTACAGTTTACAAAACAACACATTTTTTATTTGATCCTTATTACAGCCCTATGAGGTCGGCATCGTCATATTCATTTTTACAGGTGGGGAAACTGAGGCCATCAAGGTTAGACCATTTGCTCAAGGCCACACTTCGAATGAGTAGTGAAGCTGGGTGGGAACCCCATCTTTCTGATTCCCTATACAGTATTCCTTACTGTGCCCTCCTCCAAGCCCTTACAGCTGTGTCTGGGTTTCTTTCTTTCTTTCTTTCTTTTGAGACAGAGTGTTGATCTGTCTCCCAGGCTAGAGTGCAGTGGCATGATCTTGGCTCACAGAAACCTCTGCCTCCCAGGTTCCAGCGATTCTCCTGCCTCAGCCTCCCTAGAAGCTGGGACTACAGGCATGTGCCGCCACGCCTGGCTAATTTTTTGTATTTTTACTAGAAACGGGGTTTCATTGTGTTAGGCAGGATGGTCTCAGTCTCCTGACCTCATGATCCACCCACCTCAGCCTCCCAAAGTGCTGGGATTACAGGTGTGAGCCACCGTGCCCAGCGTGTCTGGGTTTCTTTCTAAGCAGAGTGGACAACTGCCTCTGTCATCAGTCTCTTGAGCTCAGTTTTTCCTTTTGGACTTGACCTGGGGCCATTGTCCCAATCCTCTGCTTTCCCCATGGTTGCTCCACTCTCTTCAATTTTTACTTTTCTGATCACCGTCCTCAACCACCATTTAGGTTCCTGGGCTGGTGGTGACAGCTTGCAGGGAGAAGAGAGGTATCAAGGATGACGCTGGGCTTCCGGCTGTGTTACTGGATGAATGGAGATGACTGGAGAGGACAAGTTTGGGGTGTAAGAATGCAATGTAGTGTTAGACCTGTTGAATTTGAGGATCTGTAAGATAGCCCAGACATATCACCATTGTATCCATGGATGCCATTTCGGAGTGCTGTTTAGGAGCTGCAACACATACAGCATTGAGGCTGCGGAGGAGCTGTGGGTCAGGGGAATGTGGGCAATGGTATCTGGAGCTGGCTTCAGTCCGCCTGCCTCCCTTCCTTCCCTGGGTATCTGCTGCTTGCCTCTGGTGTGCTTCTCCCATGAGGGCACTAGGGGACAGCACACAGCAGTGGAAATTGCCAGAACTTCAGGGTCACAAGTTCTGACTTGGAATACTAGATGCTTAACTCTGCAGTGTGAACTTAGCCTCTTGGGACCTTAGCATTTCTTTTTTTTCTTTTTTTTTTGGAAATGGAGTCTTGTTCTGTTGCCCAGGCTGGAGTGCAATGGTACGATCTTGGCTCACTGCAACCTCAGCCTCCTGGGTTCAAGCGATTCTCCTGCCTCAGCCTCTGGAGTAGCTGGGATTACAGGCGCGGGCCACCACGTGCAGCTAATTTTTATATTTTTAGTAGAGACAGGGTTTCACCAAGTGACCAGGCTGGTCTTGAATTCCTGACCTCAGGTGATCCGTCCACCTCGGCCTGCTAAAGTGCTGGGATTACAGGCATGAGCTACCATGCCTGGCCCGGACCTCAGCATTTCTCATCCAAAAATGGGTTTAACATGAGGCAGGACAATACAGTGGTTTAGAGTGTGAGCTCTGGAGCCATGGGATCTGAACTTGCGCCTCAGCTCATACACGTACCTGCTGTGTGTTCCTTTGGCCAAGTTATTGAACTCCTCTGTACCTCAGATGCCCCATCTGTAAAGTGTGGGTAATAGCTTCCTGTGGTTGTTACAACGGAGACCAGCACATAGTAAGTGCTAAACAGATGTTAACTATTTTATATTAACCCCTTTCCTCACCTCCACGCCCCACCCTCTGGCTCTCTGCCCTGCCATTCTGGGGCTGGGACTCTCAAAGGCAAGACCACTGCCTCTGAGAATAAGCCGAGCAAATTACTGGTATTGACCACGACTGCCTACAACTTGTTAGGTTTATTATGTGCCCTATTCCATTTAATCCCCATAATAAGGCCAGCAGGGTGGCTCACACCTGCAATCCCAGCACTTTGGGTGGCCAGGACAGGAGGATTGCTTGAGCTCAGGAGTTCAGACCAGGCTGGGAAACAGCAAGACCTTGTCTCTACCAAAAAAAAGGGAAAAAAATTAGCCAGTATGGTGATGCATGCCTGTGGTCCCAGCTACTCAGGAGGCTAAGGCAGGAGGATCACCCAGTGAGTGAGTCTGGGAGGTGAAGTTTGGTCAAGGTTGCAGTGAGCAGTGATCATGCCATTGCACTCCAGCCTGGGTGACAGAACAAGACCCTGTTTGTCCCCCCAGCAAAAAAAAAAAAAAAAAGTGTTACACTGGTGGGATGGGGACAGTGGTGAGGGGGACGAGGGGCAAGCAAACGGGCTCTGTACTGTGTGGAAGCTGTGGACAGAGGTACAGTGGGAGCCCCCTGGAACTCCAGGCTGCATTGTTAGACGGGAGGCCCCAGGGATTCCTGGGGTTCTCTGGCTTGAGCCAGTGCTGCATCCCGTTGGCTGGGCCTAGAGGGAGCTGCAGGCTGAGGAACCATCTTGTGCCAGGTTGAGGCAGGTTCTGCTGGTTGGTTCCAAGTCCCTAGTAAAAGTATTTTCCAGAGTCCTTGTGCCAAAGAAGCTTTATCCAACCCCCTCAATTTGCCAATGAGAAAATGAGGTGCAAGAGGGGAACGAGCTTAGTTGAGGTCACATAGTGAGTAAGGGATGGGCCTCGGTGAATATGGACCTCTACTCCCTAACCTGGCTCTGTGTGGTGTCAGGTTAAACCTGGGTTCAGATCCTGCCTTTACTGCTTGGTGCTTTGTGAGCCTGGACAAGTGACTCAGACTCTCTGGACTTTAGTTTCTACATCAGTGAAATACATTTATTCATTCAGCCCTTCTCTTGGCTGCACCCTCATCCCCCACCATACTACTCCCTCACTGTTACACACATACACCCACACACACACAGAGGCATGGCTACACATGGCCGAGCTGAGGCTCCTGGTCACTAAGAGAGAGCACTGCAGCTCTGGCCACCGAACACCACCCCCACTTTCCGCCCACCCCAGCCAATGTCACTGCCTCTTGGAAGCCTTCCTAGAGAGCCCCCAGCTAGAAGGCTGTCCCCTATGCCAACTCAAGGCCATCTGGGCCCCTGAGTGACCTTGACCTCCCCTGTTGCTTTTCCTGCCTCCAGACTGAAGCTCCCAAAGGGCAAGTTCTGTTCTGATTCATCCCTCAGTCCCCAGCACCCAGCCCAGGGCAGAGCCCAAAGGCTCCGGCTGGGAGTGTTTATGGAGGGGGTAAGTGAAGGAAGCCCCTCCAATTCTTCCCCTTTCTCAGGAGCCCATGGCCACCAGCTTTGCCTCCCAAACCATCGATGTGGCAGAAAGTGCCCTGGAGAGAGGGGTCAAACAGACCTGGGATGGAATCCTGGTCCAGCCTTTTCCTAACTGTGTGAACTTGAGAAATGACCTCACTTCTCCAAGCCTCAGTTTCCTGTTGTATAGATAGCATTCCTGAGGAAGAGACACTTAAACTGAGAATGGAAAGACCTAGATGGAAAGACTGAGAGGAAGAGTGTTCCAGGCAGGGTGAACAGCTGGTGCAAAGGCCCTAAATTTGGGATAAGTTCAGCATGTTAGAGGAACAGGAAGGAAGCCAGTGTTGTCCGAGTGCAGTGAGCAAGGGGGAGAGGGACTTCTTTTAATCGGTTTTTTTTTTTGAGACGGAGTCTTGCTGTCACCCAGGCTGGAGTGCAGTGGTGCGATCTTGGCTCACTGCAACCTCAACCTCCTGGGTTCCAGCGATTCTCTTGCCTCAGCCTCCTGAGTAGCTGTGATTACAGGTGCGCACCACCATGCCCGGCTAATTTTTGTATTTTTAGTAGAGTAGGGGCTTTCACCGTGTTGGTCAGGCTGGTCTCGAACTCCTGACCTCGTGATCTGTCCGCCTTGGCCTCCCAAAGTACTGGGATTACAGGCATGAGCCACCACACCTGGCCGGGACTTCTTTTAATCTAAGGGATATAGGAACTGACTGGAGGGTGCCGAGCCAGGGAGTGGCCCTGTTTGCTGTCTGGTGATTGCAGGAAGGCAGTGATCACGCAGGGAGTCCAGGTGAGAGATGATGGTGCCTGGGGATGTGGTGAGAAGTGGTCAGATCCATGAAATATTCCACAGGCGGATCCCACAGGACTGGATGTAGAGGGTAAGGGAAGAGGGGACTTAGAGTATCCCTTGTTTCAGTTATTTATTGCTGAGAAACAAACTATCCCTGAAACTTAGTGGCATAAAACAACAATGATATATCATTGTTGATGATCTATCTAAAAATTCTGTCGTTTGGCTGGGGCTCAGCAGGGCAGTTCTGGTTCCTCATGGCTGATGCATGTGGCTGGGAGCTTAGCTGGGACTGGATAGCCCAAAATGGCTTGTCTTCCTCCGTGGCCTCTCATCACTTAGGAGTCTAGCCGACCGTGTTTTAGGAGGGCAGCTGGCTTCCAAGAGGACATGCCCCATTGTGCAAATGCTTATCAAGCCTCTGCTTGCTTCATGCTTCTTGGTGTCCCATTGCCAAAGCAAGTCCTACAGCCAAGCCCAGAGTCAACATGGGAGGGGACCATACAAGAGCATGGATCCATGGAGGCCTGGTTCATTGGAGGCCACCAGTGTAACAGTTTAGCACCACCCCCTACATTTGTGGCGGAAGGAAATGAATGAAATTCAGGGGTAGAGGGGAGTGGGTGGGGTTTGCCAGAGGTCATGGGGTGACGGTGCAGGGTCCTGCCCAGGACCTCCCAAATTAGGCACAGGAGGACCCTGGGCTTGGGAGAGTCAGCAGCGTGGAGACACGAAGTCCCCGGCAGTTATGGTGAGGCAGGTTGGGGTGGGAGTGGGGATGGAGAGGGGGCAGTAATCGAGGTAGGGAGCCCAAGACGTCTTCCTGAGCCCCTACTCTGTGCCTAGCCCGAGGCCAAGCACTGAGAGAACAGGACTCAGGGAGTGACCCTGAGGAGCCCACAGCGTGTCAGAACACAGACTGCCCAGAGATGCCAACACAATGTGAGAGGTGACAGTTTAATGCTGCAGTGGAAGGTTATCCAGGGCCCACTGGGCCCCAGAGGAGGGGTTCCAGGAATGCTTCTCAATTTGAGGAGGCGCTAGAAAATAGATGTGGGTCAGACAAGGTGGTGCAGGGTGAGATACCAGCCGCCTTCCATCCCTGGCAGCAATAGGTAAAAGCAGACACACAAGAGAAGACCATGAAGATAATATTCTTCCCATTTTATGGATAAGCAAACTGAGGCTCTTAGTGAAGAAGTAACTCAACCCAGACCTGTCTCCCCACATCCTGGGCTTCTTTCCATCCTGTCCAATTCTTGTCTAAATCATAGGGAAGGTGAGGGAAGGGAGGGCTCTCTGCAGAGCTGGTGTGGGATGGGGAGGAGCTGCTGTGGGAGTGCCCCTCTGTCCTAGGCTTGTGCTACCTCCCCTAAGGAAGTCCTTTCTCACTGTGGGCAGAACCCTGTGAGGAGACATCAAGGGATCTGGTGCCATGGACTGGGGATGGGCAGACCCAGACTTGTGCCCAAGGAGCCCCCAATCTGAGGAGGGAACCCCAGCCTTGCCCTCAGGCCCCGCTCTGTGGAATCCAGGCCTCAGAGTCTCCCTGTCTGAGGGGGTAGGGAAACGTAGGTCTGATCTCAGGAACCCCAAGTCTACAGGGATGAAGGAGAACTGTGTGAAGGTCAGAAGCCATAGGTCAGGGCCAGGGAGAGCATGGAGTATCTCAGGCTGGGTCTGAGCAGGGTTCCCTACCAAGTGGGGAAGGAGAGTCATTGCCAGGTTTAGCCCTTGGGGCTCAGGTTGGGGAATAGGAGGGAGGCTGGGAGCTCAGAGCCTGGTCTAGTTCAGCCTTGGTCTGAGTGACCCTGAGTTTGACCTACTCTTCTAGGCTGGTCCTGCGGGTCTCCAGGACTCTGCCAAGCAGAGCTGCAGCACGGGAGCTCAACGATACATAAGCCATCCCAGAAGAATCTGAATGGTAGAAAAAAGGAAAAAATACACGAGCCAGCTGAACTCTGGCCTTCTGCAAAAGGAAAGGCAGCCCCACATTCGACCACAGCCTGAGCCCTGCTGTCCCTTCCTCCCAGCATGTCTGGGGGCGGGGGTGGGGGTGGCTGCTGTGTCCTCAGAAATGGGAGGAGGAGAAGGGATGGAGGGAGAAAAAGGAGAGGTCCTGAGGTATTCAAGAAACGGGCTATTTTTAAAAACGCACTTAGAGTCCTCATTCTACCTGGCTGGTGCGAAATCCAGTCTCCATCATTGTTGGGCTCTCTTAACCTATGATAGCCCCTAGAGTTTGGCCAAGGCCCAGAGATGTTACAGAACCAGATATGAACAAGACCCTTCAGCCGGGTCCGATGGCTCACGCTTGTAATCCCAGCGCTTTGGGAGGCAGAGTGGGCAGATCACTCGAGGTTAGGAGTTCAAGACCAGTCTGGCCGATATGGTGAAACCCCATCTCTACTAAAAATACAAAAAGTAGCCTGGTATGGTGGCAGGTACCTGTAATCTCTCGGCTCAGGAGGCTGAGGCAGGAGAATCGCTTGAACCCAGGTGGTGGAGGGTGCAGTGAGCTGAGATTGTGCCATTACACTCCAGCCTAAACGTTGCAGCGAGACTCCATCTCAAAAAAATAAAAAATAAAAAATACAAAGATTCTGGGTCAGGTCCCTCCTGCTCATGTACATTGAAGCTCCAGCTCTGGCTGGCTGCCGCCCCGCCACCACCTAGGGGTGGGAATCCTGGGATGCTCCCACCCCCACCTCAGCAGGCTCTCTGGCTGAGCCTGAAGCTTCCAGGCCCAAGAGGGATTGCTAGGCTGGTCCCAGCTGCTTGGCTGTAGGATGCTGAGGGACAGGTCTCCAGACCCAGAGACTAGAGTGGGAAGCTCCTTCCCCAGCCTCTTAGGCAGGGGTGGCAGTTAGGTTCCCCAGTTCCAGGGAAGGGATCCAGGGCCTGAGTTCAAAGGGATGAGTGCCATTCAGAAGGTGGGATCCCACACGGCTCCCAGAGAAGCAAAGATTCCATGTTCCATGCACAGCTGGCATCAAATGGCACAGCCCCTCACCTGATGGGGTCAGGTGGGTCAGGTGACCAGAGCAGCCCGGTAACCAGACTGAAGGGCCTTGTTTTTGTTGTTGTTGTTGTTGTTTTCTGAGACAGAGTCTCACTCTGTCATCCAGGCTGGAGTGCAATGGCACGATCTCAGTTCACTGCAACCTCCACCTCCCGGGTTCAAGTGCTTCTCCTGCCTCAGCCTCCCAAGAAGCTGGGACTACAGGCACGTACCACCATGCCCAGCTAATTTTTTGTATTTTTAGTAGAGATAGGGTTTCACACTGTCAGTCGGGATGGTCTTGACGTCCTGACCTCGTGATCTGCCTGCTTCGGCCTCCCAAAGTGCTGAGATTACAGGCATGAGCCACCACACCCGTCACTTTTTTTTTTTTTTTTTTTTTTTGGAGACAGGATCTCATTCTGTCGCCCAGGCGGGAGTGCAGCGGCACCATCTTGGCTCACTGCAACCTCCACCTCCAGGGCTCAAGCGATTCTCATGCCTCAGCCAGGCTGGTCTAGAACTGCTGAAGTCAGGTGATCGCGCCTCAGCCTCCCAAAGTGCTGGGATTACAGGCATGAACCACCACGCCTGGCCCTATTATCTTTTAAATCTCAGCAACAACTATAGTTAAGTCCCTTTCTTCAAGCCTAATATTGTTTATTTGTGCCACCTCCCTTTCCTTGTCTTGATCAATTTTGACAGAGGTTGCTCAGTATCGTTACTCTATCAGTTAGGAATTGGACTCAGCTGGAGTCTAATCCGAGGCCAGCAGCTAACTGTTCCATCATTCCTAGGGACAGGCCCCTGCTTGTTCCTAAGGTTCTTGATGGCATTCACCAAATCTGAGTTTCTAACAGCAAGATGGAGAAAAGTAGAGAAAAAAGGGCAAAGGTTGTGGCCACTTCTTCTCACTGGCAGCTTCCTATCAGCCCAAGGCTCAGCCCTTGGTCCTCTCCTCTCATCTCACGGTCATCTCGTCCAGTTCAGTGCTATGTGATCATTCCAAATTCATATCTTCAGCCCCATCCCCTCCCCTGAGCTCCAGAGACAATTTCAACTGCCCACTTGAAATCTCTGCTTGAATATCTAAAAGGCATTTCAAACTCAACATGTCTAAAATTGCACTCCCTAGAAAAGAAATCCAACACAATGCTGGAGCCCCAAGTGGCCTCTTTCTTCTGAATGCTTTCTGATTGCAGTGGTGATTGCAACTTGGCTTCCACTCCCCAGATAGAATACAACTCTTGGTACTGCATCATTCAATGGAACTCAACCTGCACCTTTTTTTTTTTTTTTTTTTTTTTAAGACGGAGTTTCGCTCTTGTTGCCCAGCTGGAGTGCAATGGCACGATCTTGGCTCATCGCAACTTTCACCTCCCAGGTTCAAGCGATTCTCCTGCCTCAGCCTCCCAAGTAGCTGGGATTACAGGCATGCGCCACCACACCGGACTAATTTTGTATTTTTAGTAGAGACGGGGTTTCTCCATGTTGGTCAGGCTGGTCTTGAACTCCCAACTTCAGGTGATCCGCCCACCTTGGCCTCCCAAAGTGCTGGGATTATAGGTGTGAGCCACTGCGCCCGGCCTGGTGCATTTAAAACAAAAAAGAAAAAGAAAATATAAACTGGGCACAGTGGCTCACACCTGTAATCCCAGCACTTTGGGAGGTCGAGGTGGGCTGATCACCTGAAGTTAGGAGTTCAAGATCAGCCTGATCAACGTGGTGAAACCCCGTCTCTATGAAAAATACAAACATTAGCCGGGTGTGGTGGCATGTGCCTGTAGTCCCAGCTACTTAGGAGGCTGAGGCAGGAGAATCCCTGGGATCCAGGAGGTAGAGGTTGCAGTGAGCCGAAATGGCGCCACTGCACTCCAGCCTGGACATCAGAGTGAGACTCCATTTCAAAAAGAAAACAGAATGGCATAGAATAGATTGGCAAGGAAATATCAGTGTGCCCCACACATAATTGGGGTAAATATGGCTTGTGAAACTTTAATCTGTATATTGAGTCCTGTTGTAAAATGCCAAATCATGAACTGAAGAAAAACAAATTTTGACTGATCTAGGCCTTGGGGTTCAACAGGTGCCCTTGGGACAAATGCCAGCTGTACGGCTCACTTACTGAAGAGGAGTGGCCCTTTCTTATTATTTCCGTTAATTTTTTCCCTTACTTCATGGTCAGTGCATTGTGGAGGCCAAAGCAACTCCATCTTGGATGCTAATCTGTCATGTTGACTTCTGATTAACCCTAGTTCCGGGAAGGCCTCCAAGATTTCCAGTTCTTTGTGTAAGCGCAGATACTTACCATAAATCCTGCCCTTAAGTCAAAACAACCTTGGTGTTTTCATACTTCAGTTGTCCTATACATCTCTTCAGAATCATGTGTACTCTTTCCCTATGGTAGATAAGCCCTGGGTCGGGGGTAATGTTCCCCAGGAAACAGGCATAACTTCTGTTTGTAAGTCCCTATTATATGTTTCTTTCTGAAAAACCGGATCTGTCAGCCTTTTTCTTTCTTCCTTTTTTTTTTTTTTTCTTTTTGAGACGGATTTTCGCTCTTGTTGCCCAGGCTGGAGTACAATGGTGCAATCTCGGCTCACTGTAACCTCCGCTTCCCAGGTTCAAGCGATTCTCCTGCCTCAGCCTCCCTAGTAGCTGGGATTACAAGTGCCCACCACCACACCCGGCCAATTTTTTGCATTTTTAGTAGAGTTGGGGTTTCACTATGTTGACCAGGTTGGTCTCGAACTCCTGACCTCAGGTGCTCCACCCGCCTCAGCCTCCCAAAGTGCTATGCCACCATGCCCGGCTCAGTCTTTTTCTTCAGCCTTTTAGCTTCTTCAGATTTTGGGGGTAGGTTTGCATAGGCCTGCCCAGGACAGGACTTCAGGACATCATCAATGCCTTACAAAAGATAATTTTGCAACATAGCCATAATTTTTTTAAGTGCTATATATAAGGAGGGGTTTCTCTGCACCCCTCTTCTTCCATTTTGCTGGAGATGGAACTCTCTTCCTGTAGCTCTGTCCCTTCTCATTCTATCAGCACAGAGCGTTGTGTTCCTGCTTTATGTGCTGACTTTGCATTCCACAAATGAGCCAAACTCTCTTCTGCAAAGTCTTTGCACTTTCTGTTCCTTCTCCCTGGGTTGCTCCTTCGTGGCACTCCCTGGCCTGGCTCCCTTGCATCCTTCAGAATTTATTGGCTCACTTAACTAAAAAGTCCAAGGGTAGAACTACCTTCAGGTACTGCTGGCATCAGGTGCTCAAGTGATTTTACCACTCGTCTGGTTTCTGTTTGTTTCTGTGCTCTCCTGCCAGGCGGGCGCATCCTCAGGCAGGCACTTTTCTTGTGATGGCAAGATGGCTGCCTGCATCTCCATGTTTATAATCTATTTGGTCAAAAATTCTCAAGTGACCGGGCGTGGTGGCTCACGCCTGTAATCCCAGCACTTTGGGAGGCCAAGGTGGGTGGATCATGAGGTCAGGAGTTCAAGACCAGCCTGGCCAAGATGGTGAAACCCCATCTCTACCAAAAATACAAAAATTAGCCGGGCATGGTGGCGGGTGCCTGTAATCCTAGCTACTCAGGAGGATGAGGCAAGGAGTTGCTTGAACTCCATCTCAAAAAAAAAAAAAAAAATCTCAAATACAGAGTTTCTCTTTCCCAACAGTTTCCACAAACATCCCAGTATTGAGTTTCATTGGCCAGGCCCAGGGTCACAAGCCCATTCCTAAAGATGGGCCCATTCCTAAAGACAAAAAACAAGCACCGAGCATGTAGGAGAGATGGTTCCCAAAAAATATAAAGTCACTGTTACCAAAAGTAGTACAAATGATGCTGGGAAGACAAAAGCCACAGATGCCTACTCCATCATCCTTGACTTCCCTTTCTACTGTAGATTTCCTTGGTTATTCCCTACGCTTCACTGTTCACTTCCTTCATAGCACAAATGACCTTATTTGTGTTGACTCTGTGGCCTTCCTCTCTTGCCCTGGCTTGAGAGTGCTCAGAGGGCAGGGGTCTTGCCTGTCTTGATCACTGCTACATCCCCAGCACTTGGAGCGGTGTCTGCACACAGTAAGTGCTTAATAAAGGCTTGTGGCAGGAATGAACTTGCTGGAGAGCCAGGCTCTTGTGCTTTCTTTTTCATTTCAACTTCTTTTATTCATTTTTTTTTTGGAGAAGGGGGTCTTGCTCTATCACCCTGCTAAAGTGCAGTTGCACCAACATACCCCACTGCAGTACCAACCTCCCAGGCTCAAGCAATCCTCCTCCCTCAGCCTCCCTAGTAGCTGGGACTCCAGGAGCGTGCCACCACACCCGGCTAATTAAAAAAAAAATTTTGTGCCGGGTGCGGTGGCTCACGCCTGTAATCCCTGCACTTTGGGAGGCTGAGGCGGGCGGATCATGAGGTCAGGAGATCGAGACCATCCTAACACGGTGAAACCCCGTCTCTACTAAAATACAAAAAAACTAGCCGGGCGAGGTGGCGGGCGCCTGTAGTCCCAGCTACTCGGGAGGCTGAGGCAGGAGAATGGCGCGAACCCGGGAGGCGGAGCTTGCAGTGAGCCGAGATCGCGCCACTGCACTCCAGCCTGGGCGACCGAGTGAAGACTCCGCCTCAAAAAAAAAAAAAAAAAAAAAAAAATTTGTTTTGGACAGGCACGATGGTTCATGCCTGTAACGCCAGCACTTTGGGAGGCCAAAGCAGTGGATCACCTGAGGTCAAGAGTTCGAGAGCAGCCTGGCTAACATGATGAAATCCCGTTTCTACTAAAAATACAAAAAATTAGCCCGGCATGGTGGCATGCACCTGTAATCCCAGCTACTCGGGAGGCTGAGGCAGGATAATCACTTGAACCTGGGAGGCAAAGGTTGCAGTGAGCTGAGATCATGCCATTGCACTCCAGCTTGGGCAACAAGAGCGAAACTCCATCTCAAAAAAAAAAAAAAAAAAAAAAGATTTTATAGAGGCCGGACACAGTGGCTCACGCCTGTAATCCCAGCACTTTGGGAGGCCAAGGCAAGCAGATTACTTGAGATCAGGAGTTCTAGACCAGCCTGGCCAATACGGTGAAATCCCGTCTCCACAAAAATACAAAAAATAGCCGGGCATTGGGCCGGGCGCGGTGGCTCAAGCCTGTAATCCCAGCACTTTGGGAGGCCGAGACGGGCGGATCACGAGGTCAGCAGATCGAGACCATCCTGGCTAACACGGTGAAACCCCGTCTCTACTAAAAAATACAAAAAACTAGCCGGGCGCAGTGGCGGGCGCCTGTAGTCCCAACTACTGGGGAGGCTGAGGCAGGAGAATGGCGTGAACCCGGGAGGCAGAGTTTGCAGTGAGCTGAGATCCGGCCACTGCACTCCAGCCTGGGCGGCAGAGCGAGACTCCGTCTCAAAAAAAAAAAAAAAAAAAAAAAATAGCCGGGCATGGCAGCGTGCACCTGTAATCCCAGGTGCTCAGGAGGCTGAGGCAGAATCACTTGAATCCAAGAGGCAGAGGTTGCAGGGAGCCAAGATTTTGCCACTGCACCTCAGCCTGGGCAGCAAAGTGAGACTTCGTCTCAAAAAAAAAAAAAAAAAAAAAATTCTCCTTTCAGCTTGGAGGAGACCAAGGTGCAACTTTCTTCAGTCATCCAGAATCTAGGTTTGTCCGACATCAGCCGCCTCCCCAGTGCTGCTGAAGTTCGGCCCCAACGAGATCAAAGTCATATACCTGAGGTGCACCAGGGGTGAAGTTGGTGCCACTTCTATGCTGGCCCCCAAGATCAGCCCCTTGGGTCTGTCTCCAAAAAAGGTTGGTGATGACATTGCCAAGGCAAAGGGTGACTGGAAAGGCCTGAGGATTACAGTGAAACTGACCAGTCAGAACAGACAGGCCCAGATTGAGGTGGTGCCTTCTGCCTCTGCCCTGATCATCAAAGCCCTCAAGGAACCACCAAGAGACAGAAAGAAACGGAAAAACATTAAACACCGTGGGAATATCACGTTTGATGAGATCTTCAACATTGCTCAACAGATGCAGCACCAATCTTTAGCCAGAGACCTCTCTGCAACCATTAAAGGGATCTCGGGGACTGCCCATTCTGCGGGCTGTAATGTTGATGGTTGCCACCCTCATGACATCATAGATGACATCAACAGTGGTGCTGTGGAAAGCCTAGCTACCTTTTTTTTTTTTTTAAAGACGGAGTCTCGCTCCGTCACCCAGGCTGGAGGGCAGTGGTGTGATCTCGGCTCACTACAAGCTCCGCCTCCCAGGGTCACGCCATTCTCCTGCTTCAGCCTCTGGAGTAGCTGGGGCTACAGGTGCCTGCCACCGTGCCCGGCTAATTTTTTTGCATTTTTTTTGGTAGAGACGGGGTTTCACCGTGGTCTCTGTCTCCTGACCTCGTGATCTGCCCGCCTCAGCCTCCCAAAGTGCTGGGATTACAGGAGTGAGCCACCACACCTGGCCACCCAGTTACTTAAGAAGCACAAAGGAAAATATTTTAATAAAGGATCATTTGACAACTGGTGAAAAAAAAATTATCTTTGTAGAGATAGGGTCTCACTCCGTTGCCCAGGCTAGTCTGGAACTCCTGGGCTCAAGCAATCCTCCTGCCTTGGCCTCCCAAAGTATAGGGATTACAGGTGTGAGCCACTGTGCCCGGGCCCAAAAATTCTTGACCTTGATTTCTCAGCCAGATCTGCTGTTTCTCAGTTTTTCCCATTTCAGACAAGTGTACCCTAATCCACCCTGCTGCTTCATCCACAAAGCCAGAGGGCATTCTGTCATCCCCACACTAATCCATGTATAAGTCCTTTCGTTCACCTCCAAATAAAACTCAAACCCATCCCCCATCCCAGCCCTTGCCAGCATTCCTGGCACCATCCCCTCTCAGCTGGGATTATGGCGGTAATCTCCTAACTGGTCTCCTTCATTCCCTTCTTGCTCCCTTTTAGTCCATTCATTTTACACAGCAAACAGCATGATCTTTTAAAAACAAATCAGATCGTGTTGATCCCCAACTTAAACCATTTAAAGGCTTCTCCTGCAATTAGAGTAAAATCTGAAATCCTCACCCTAGCCTTCGGGCCCAAGCTGTGTCTCTACCTTAGTCCTCCTCACTTTCCTGCTGGCCCACCAGGCACTGCACTCACTGATTTTTCTGCCTCAGGGCCTTTGCACTTCCTATTTCTTCTG
This sequence comes from Macaca mulatta, assembly GCF_049350105.2. Taxonomy (NCBI): domain Eukaryota; kingdom Metazoa; phylum Chordata; class Mammalia; order Primates; family Cercopithecidae; genus Macaca; species Macaca mulatta. The sequence continues at coordinate 213,997,361 of NC_133406.1, read as the reverse complement.
CTGGGAAATCTTACTCCCCAATTCCACTTGCCTAGTTCCTGCTCATCTTTCAGGTCTCAGCTTAAATGTCACTAAAGGAGAATATTTAATACCTCTCTGACTCCCTTTTCTATCATGTCACTAGCTTATTCCTTGGTCATGATTTCTAGGGAAGAACTCTGGAGGCACACTACGGGGTGTTGAATCCTATTTCCACTGCTCCTTGACCATGTGACCTTAGCTAATCACTGCTCTGTCCTTCAGTTTCCTCATCTGCAAAATATAGTACCCTGTAGGATCAGTACCTGGCAAAGAGGAAGCACTAAGTAAATATTTTAATTAAAAAAATTTTTTTTGCAGGCATGAGCCACCATGCCTGGCCTAAACATTTCTTTTTAGAGACAGGGTCTCTGTCATCCAGGCTGGAGTGGAGTGGCACAATCATAGCTCACCGCAGCTTCAAAATCCTGGGCTCAAGCGATCCTCCCATCTCAGCCACCTGAGTAGCTGGGACTACAGGAACAGGCCACCATGCCTGGCTAATGTTTTTATTTTTATTTTTGTAGACATAAGGTCTTGCTTTGTTGCTCAGGCTGGTCTTGAACTTCTGGCTTCAAGCGATCCTCCTGCCTCAGCTTCCCAAAGTGCTAAGATTATAGGTGTGAGCCACCATGCCTCGCCTTAAATATTTTAAAAATATTTATTTATTTATTTAGAGATAGGGTCTCACTCTGTCACCCAGGCTAGAGTACAGTGGTGCAATCATAGCTCACTGCAGCCTCAAACTCCTGGGCTCAAGCAATCCTGCCTCAGACTCCCGAGTAGCTAGGACTATAGGTGTGAGCCACTGTGCCCAGCCATATATATTAGAAGGCATTTTATTATTCCCTCATGGTACATTTCTTGGGATTTAACTATTTTGATTTCTGAGATGTAAGCTTTGTGGAAACAGGGATTGCACTGCATCTCTTGTATTTACTGCTGTGCCTCTAGCACCTTGCACAGTGGCTGGTGCGTAGTAGGTGCTTAATGACATTGAATTAATGCATAAATACAAACGGGACCTCAGCCCTTATGGAACTGACGTTGCCCTAGTTGCCCTTCAAGATATGGCTATTTTAGAGGTGTGAAAACTGAGACCCTAAAGGTGGGGTGATTTGGCTGGGCGCGGTGGCTCATGCCTGTAATCCCAGCACTTTGGGAGGCTGAAGCGGGTGGACCACTTGAGGTCCGGAGTTTGGGACCAGCCTGGCCAACAGGGTGAAACCCTGTCTCTACCAAAAACAAAAACAAAAACAAAAAACACAAAAATACAAAAATTAGCCAGGCGTAGTGGGAGGCACCTGTAATCCTAGCTACTTGGGAGGCTGAGGCAGAGAATCACTTGAACCTGGGAGGTGGAGGTTGCAGTGAGCCGAGATTGCACCACTGCACTCCAGCCTGGGCGACAGAGTGAGACTTTGTCTCAAAAAAAAAAAGAAGGAAAAAAAAAAACACCACAAAAAAAACAAGGAGGGGTGATTTGAGCAATGCTTCAAGGGGGAAAGTATAATTTCTACTTTTCAGAAACGTGATAAATTTCTCTTCCTCAGGGCTGTCTACAGAAGTGGCATCCATCTTAGCAGCATGACCACCCTCACATCCCTTGGGAAGCCCAAGAACGTCAAAAAGAGGACCAAGAAGTTCATGTGGCATCATGAACAGTCTGATGGATGAATCAGACTGTTAAGTGAAAATTAAGTGTAACTGACAGAAACCTAGTAGTATTGGCAGTAGGGTACAGAGAAGATTCAAGGGCCAAATCTTGATGCCCAGCATTGGGTATAGGCAGAACAAGAAAACAAGGCACATGCTGCCCTGTGGGTTCTGGAAGTTCCTGGTCCACAATGTCAAGGAACTGGAAGTGCTGCTGATGTGCAGTAAATCTTACTGTGCTGAGACTGCTCGCAATGTTTCCTCCAAGAACCATAAAACCTGAGTGGAGACAGCAGCCCAACTGGCCCCCAGAGTCTCCAACCCCAATTCCAGGCTGCGCAGCAAAGAAAATGAATAGACGGCTCACGTGCATGCTTTATTTGTGTTTAAATAAAACCACGAAAACTGCAAAAAAAAAAAAACAAAAACAAAAACAAAAGTAACACCAAAAATGTGATGAAGCATCAAAATCACATGGAACCTGCTACCACCACTGTGAACACAAGTCATAGCCTTTTATTCTAGGAATAATAACTAGGGCGAAGCTTTCTTCACAAGAGAAATCAAACACAGAGAAACCTGGGCTCCCTGTGTAGGGCAGCAGGATGGATGGATTGTAGTGCCATTGACTGAGATGACATTGATACTGTAGTTGTGCCTTCCTGGGGAAGACATCCAGTCCCCTATCCAAGTAATTGGCACCCACACCAACATTTTGTTCATGTCATATTTAGGAATCCAGAGGCCTCATTTCAAAAAAAATTTTTTTGAAACAGGGTGTTGCCCAGGCTGGAGAGCAGTGGCACAATCTTAGCTCACTGCAGCCTTGACCTCCTGGGCTCAAGCGATCCTCCCACCTCAGCCTCCTGAGTAGCTGGGGCTACAGACATGTGCAACCATGTCCAGCTAATTTTTAAATTTTTTTGTAGAAACGGGGTCTCCCTATGTTACCCAGGCTGGCCTCAAATTCCTGGGCTTAAGTGATTTTCCTGCCTCAGCCTCCCAAAGTGCAGAGATTACAAGCATGAGCCACTGTGCCTTGCTTCCAGAGGCCTCATTTTACAAATGCAGGAACAGAGACTCAGAGAGAAGGACTTGCTCAGGTCTACACAGTAAATTAAGCCCAAGTCTTCTGACTTCTAGGAAAGATTTTGTTTCTTTTCTTTTTTTTTGTTTTTGTTTTTGTTTTTATTTTTTGAGGTGGAGTCTTGCTCTGTCACCCAGGCTGGAGTGCAGTGGCACAGTCTTGATCTCGGTTCACCACAACTTCTGCCTCCCGGGTTCAAGTGATTCTCCTGCCTCAGCCTCCTGAGTAGCTGGGATTACAGGCATGTGCCACCACGCCCAGCTAATTTTTGTACTTTTAGTAGAGATAGGGTTTCACCATATTGGTCAGGTTGGTCTCGAACTCCTGACCTCGTGATCTGCCCGCCTCGGCCTCCCAAAGTGCTGGTATTACAGATGTGAGCCACTGCGCCCGGTGGAAATATTTCTTTAAGCCCTAATTGATATAAAAGCTTTTTGTTTGTTTGTTTGTTTGAGACAGTGTCTCACTCTGTCACCCAGGCTGGAGTGCAGTGGCGCGATCTCAGCTCACTGCAACCTCCACCTCCCGGGTTCAAGTGATTCTCCTGCCTCAGCCTCCCAAGTAGCTGGGATTACAGGTGTGCACCCTTGCACCCAGCTTTTTTTTTTTTTCAATTAGAAAAAGTATTTATTTCTGCTCCTTTCATACATTTTATTGTTCAGGAAACAGTCTTACATACATATCTGAAATAATCTACCATCATGCACTCTAGTTAAAGCGAAACACCATACATAAAGCTGATCAGCTGTCCGGAGTTCTCAGCTTATGTAATCTTACTTCTTGATTTTATGTTAATTTCTGAAAATCAGAAATGTCATCTCTAAAAAATGTGAAGGGGGTTGTAAAAAATAATCACTTTACTTGATATTATAGTTGAGATATGGAGTATATTTTCTTTAAGAAATGAAAAACTAATTAGAAAATGCCACTCACCATCGTTGGTACAGCAGTAGGTCAGCAGGAAAAAAAATACTGTGATAAACTTGTCTCTTCAATACCAAGAAGAAATTCTAGTCCAAGCTTCAATACGCTTCCTGTTTTTTCACTAGATATTTCTTTTACTGCTGCTTTTCATTCTTTTCCACATTTCATATTAGAGGATTGGTACAGCCTTTAAAACTTCGTTGTCAGGAGAAATCCAGTATCCACTGATTTCTTCTCAAAGGCACTCTAACCCATCAGATAGCTTGCAAGTTTCATTCTCATAAATACTCTAGCCATGAAAAACTCAATAGGACACAGATGAAACCAATGAATAGAAGAAGAAATCTATTGAGTTGTAGGATATTTGGGGCATTCGATTGGTCCAGGATTATGAAACCTAAACCTCCCATTGTAAACAGGAAGCTGGATGCAAGTCCTTCCATAATATATTGTCCATTTACTCTGTAGGCAAAGAAAGCTACTGGCCTCTGATGCCCATGTTCATCAGTCATAGAGCCAACGCTTGGAGGTTCAACAATAACATCATAATTGATTCCTCCGGTGATGAGGAAGTAAGACACCACCACCAGAGCTTACACAGTCATGGCCGACGGCATGTGCAGCCAGGGTGGCTTCTTCAGCTTCGGGTTAGGACATTCGAGCACTTAGAACAGGACATGATACAAAATCTCCATGGCAAAAGCTCTTTATTTTATTTATTTATTAATTTTATTATTATTATTGTTATTGAGACGGAGTTTTGCTTTGTCATCCAGGCTAGAGTGCTGTGGCGCAATCTCAGCTCTCTGCAACCTCCGTCTCCCAGGTTCAAGAGCTTCTTCTGCCTCAGCCCCCCAGGTAGCTGGGATTACAGGCATGCGCCACCATGCCCAGCAAATTTTTTCTATTTTTAATAGAGACAGGGTTTCACCACGTTGACCAGGCTGATCTTTTTTTTTTTTTTTTTTTTTTTGAGACGGAGTCTTGCTCTGTCGCCCAGGCTGGAGTGCAGTGGCCGGATCTCAGCTCACAGCAAGCTCCGCCTCCCGGGTTCACACCATTCTCCCGCCTCAGCCTCCCGAGTAACTGGGACTACAGGCGCCCGCCACCTCGCCCGGCTAGTTTTTTGTATTTTTTAGTAGAGACGGGGTTTCACCGTGTTAGCCAGGATGGTCTCAATCTCCTGACCTCGTGATCCACCCGTCTCGGCCTCCCAAAGTGCTGGGATTACAGGCTTGAGCCACCGCGCCCGGCCCGACCAGGCTGATCTTGAACTCCTGATCTCAGGTGATCCACCTGCCTTGGCCTCCCAAAGTGCTGGGATTACAGGCGCGAGCCACCGTGCCCGACCCATATAAAAGCTCTTGATATAACAGTGGAGAGAAAGGAGTGAGGAGGAGGAGAAGAATGAGGAAGCATTGAATCAGGTGTTCACTGGCAGGCGGGAACACTGACAGGTGTGTAGGGCAATCAGAGACCTTGCCGGGAGGGCAGGGGAGTCTGTTAAAGAAAGGGGAGGTGGAGGCTGGGGCCTGACTGGGTTATTTTCAGAGCTGCTATTTTTGTCTGCATCTGCTAAATTATTAAACTGAGATCACTTCCTAGAGGGTGCCAGGCCAGGTTGCCAGGGAGAGGCTGAAAGGGAAAGGTTGGATCTCTTAGCAGAGGCCTCAGATATTCTAGGCTGGGATGGAAAAAGGCTCCTCAGGCCTTGACCCCTTCCCCACCCCACTCTCAGCTGATGGAGGGGATTGGGGATCCTGCTTGGGGCCACAGCCATAGTCACTGTCCCCTCCACAAGGCTGTCTCTTCTGGCTGTTGTCCTGGAGGCAATAGATACATACTGAACCAGACTCTAGAACCTGGTCCCATTGCAGCTGCCTCTTCTCTTTCAGGGTCTTGAACTCAAGCCACAGGTTTTGAGTCAGATAGATACAACCAGATATGACCATAGATATGTGAGATCTTGGGCATATCCTTGCATGTATCAATGTCCTTGTCTATGCCATAGATATTAGCCGTTCCACTTCTCAGATGAAAACCCTGAAATTCAGAGAACAAAGGTGCCTTTCTCAGGGTTGCATAGCTAGAAAAGGACTGAACTATGATTCAAACGTAAGTGTTTCTGATTTCAGGCTCTTTTCCTCTATTCTTTTTTTTTTTTTTTTTTTTTTTTAATTTTTTTGAGATGGAGTTTCGCTCTTGCTGCCCAGGCTGGAGTGCAATGATATGATCTTGGCTCACTGCAGCCTCCACCTCCTGGGTTCAAGCAATTCTCCTGCCTCAGCCTCCCAAGTAGTTGAGATTACAGGCGTGCGCTACCACACCTGGCTAATTTTGTATTTTTAGTAGAGATGGGGTTTCACCATGTTGGTCAGGCTGGTCTTGACTTCCTGACCTGAAGTGATCCTGTAATCCCAGCACTTTGGGAGGTCAAGGCGGGTGGATCACCTGAGGTCGGAGTTCGAGACCAGCCTGACCAACATGGTGAAACCCCGTCTCTACTAAGAATACAAAAATTAGCCAGGCGTGGTGGTGGGCACCTGTAATCCCAGCTACTTGGGAGGCTGAGGCAGGAGAATCGGTTGTGAAGGGGTGGCCTGCCCCTCCACACCTGTGGGCGTTTCTCGTTAGGTGGAACGAGAGACTTGAGAAAAGAAATGAGACACAGAGACAAAGTATAGAGAAAGAAAAAGTGGGCCTGGGGGACCGGCGCTCAGCATACAGAGGACCCACGCCGGCACCGGTCTCTGAGTTCCCTGTTTTTATTGATAATTATCTTTACCATCTTAGAAAAAGGGAAGTGACAGGATAATAGGATCATCGTAGGGAGAAGGTCAGCAGTAAGACATATGAATAAAGATCTCTGTGACATGAATAAGTTTAAGGAAAAGTGCTGTGCCTTGATATGCATATGCAAACATCTTCATAAACGTTTTTAGTGCATAAAGAGCAGCATTGCACTAGCAAGTCCCGCCTTTCGCCCTAAGGCGGTTTTCTCCTTTCTCAGTAAACAGAACATACAATCGGGTTTTACACCGAGATGGTCCATTGCCCAGGGACGGCAGGAGACAGATGCTTTTCTCTATCTCAACTGCCAACAACCGCCAAGAGGCCTTCTTTCCTCTTGTACTGGTCCTCCTTAGCACAGACCCTTCACGGGTGTCAGGCTGGGGGACAATCAGGTCTTTTCCATCCCACAAGGCCATATTTCAGACTATCACATGGGGAGAAACCTTGGACGATACCTAGCTTTCTTAGGCAGAGGTCCCTGCGACCTTTGGCAGAGGTCCCTGCGACCTTTGGCAGTGTACGTGTCCCTGGGTACTTGAGATTAAGAGAATGGTGATGACTTTTTTTTTTTTTTTTTTTTTTTGAGACGGAGTCTCGCTCTGTCACCCAGGCTGGAGTGCAGTGGCCGGATCTCAGCTCACTGCAAGCTCCGCCTCCCGGGTTCACGCCATTCTCCTGCCTCAGCCTCCCGAGTAGCTGGGACTACAGGCGCCTGCCACCTCGCCCGGCTAAGTTTTTGTATTTTTAGTAGAGACGGGGTTTCACTGTGTTAGCCAGGATGGTCTCGATCTCCTGACCTCGTGATCCGCCCGTCTCGGCCTCCCAAAGTGCTGGGATTACAGGCTTGAGCCACCGCGCCCGGCCGGTGATGACTTTTAACCAGCAAGCTGCCTTCAGGCACTTGTTTAACAAAGCACACCCTGCACAGCCCAAAATCCTTTAAACCTTGAGTCACCACAGCACATGTCTCTTGCAAGGACAAGATTGAGGGTAGGGTCACAGATTAACAGCATCTCAAATACAGAACAAAATGGAGTCTCTTATGTCTACTTCTTTCTATATAGACACAGTAACAGGCTGATCTCTCTTTCTTTTCCCCTCAGGTTGAACCTGGGAGGCGGAGGTTGCAGTGGGTTGAGATCGTACCATCGCACTCCAGCCTGGGTGACAGAGTGAGACTACCTCTCAAAAAAAAAAAAAAAAAAAAAAAAAAGCCGGGCGCGGTGGCTCAAGCCTGTAATCCCAGCACTTTGGGAGGCTGAGGCGGGTGGATCACGAGGTCAGGAGATCGAGACTATCCTGGCTAACATGGTGAAACCCCGTCTCTACTAAAAATACAAAAAACTAGCCGGGCGTGGTGGCGGGCGCCTGTAGTCCCAGCTACTTGGGAGGCTGAGGCGGGAGAATGGCGTGAACCCGGGAGGCGGAGCTTGCAGTGAGCTGAGATCCGGCCACTGCACTCCAGCCTGGGTGACAGAGCGAGACTCCGTCTCAAAAAAAAAAAAAAAAAAAGAAAAAAGAAATAAAGAGAGAGAGAGACAGGGTCTTACTCTGTCTCCCAGGCCAGAGTGAGTGCTGTGGTGCAGAGGCTGCTCACTGCAGCCTCAAACTCCTGGGTTCAAGGGGTCCTCCCACCTCAGCTTCCCATGTAGCTACAGGCGTGCACCACCAAATCTGGCTAATTTTTAAAATTTTTCATACAGACAGAGAGTCTTGCTGTGTTGCCCAGGCTGCTCTCAAACTCCTGGCCTGAAGGGATCCTCCCATCTTGGCCTCCCAAAGTACTAGGATTATAGGCATGAGCCACTGTGCTTGGCCTATTTTTTTTTTTTTTTTTTTTTGAGATCGGGTCTTGCTCTGTTACCCAGGCTGGAGTACAGTAGCAAGAGACAGGTCACTGCAGCCTCGACTTCCTGGACTCAAGCGATCCTCCCACCTCAGCCTCCTGAAGAGCTGGGACTACAGGCATGCACCACCATGCCCAGGTAATTTATTTTTATTTTTCTTAGAGATGAGGTCTCACCATATTGCCCAGGCTGGTCTTGAACTCCCAAGTGCTCAAGTGATCCTCCTGCCTCAGTCTCCCAAAGTGCTGGGATTACAGGCATAAGCCACCTTGCCTGACATCCTATTCTTTTTTAGTATTTTAGAATTTTATTTGTTTTCCAGATTTTCTACAAAAGGAATGTACTTTATAACTTTTATAAAGATCAGAAAAATACAACAATCATTGTAGTTTAAAGATGGATTTCCTCATTCCAGATGTTGTGTTTGCTGGGCTGGATATGCACTAATAGGTGGTGGACTGTGGCTCCTGTCCACTCTGAGAGTGTGGTGCTCAAGCCAGTTAAGAAAGCTGACAAGAAGCTGGGTGCGGTGGCTCATGCCTGTAATCCCAGCACTTTCCGAGGCCAAGGTGTGTGGATTGCTGGAGGCTGGGAGTTCTAGACCAGCCTGACCAACCTGGAGAAACCCCGTCTCTACTAAAAATACAAAATTAGCCAGGCATGGTGGCTCGTGCCTGTAATCCCAGCTACTTGGGAGGCTGAGGCAGGAGAATCGTTTCAATCTGGGAGGCGGAGGTTGTAATGAGCCGAGATGGCACCATTACACTCTAGTCTGGGCAACAAGAGCGAGACTCCATCTCAGAAAATAAATAAATAAATAAAATAAAAAAGAATAAATGAATGAATGGAGAAGGGGACTTCTCCATTCTCAGCAAGCTCTACCCTTGTGTGTTATTTCTCTTTCCTTTCTTTCTTTTTTTTGAGACGGAGTCTCACTCTGTTGCCCAGACTGGAGTGCAGTGGTGCAATCTCAGCTCATTGCAACCTCTCCCTCCCGGGCGCAAGCAATTCTCTGTCTCAGCCTCCCAAGTAGCTGGGATTACAGGCACCTACCACCATGCCCAGCTAACTTTTTTGTATTTTTAGTACAGACGGGGTTTCACCATCTTGGCCAGGCCGGTCGTGGACTCTTGACCCCGTGATCCACTCGTCTCTGCCTCCCAAAGTGCTGGAAATACAAAGGTGAGCCACCGCACCCGTCCTACCCTTGCTCTGTGCCCAAACTGGAGTGCAGTGGTGTGATCTCGGCTCACTGCAACCTCCGCCTCCTAGGTTCAAGTGATTCTGCTTCAGCTTCCCGAGTAGCTGGAATCATAGGCATGCACCACCAAGCCTGGTTAATTTTTCTATTTTTAGTGGAAATGGGGTTTTGCCATGTTGTTCAGGCTGGTCTTGAATTCCTGACATCAGGTGATCAGCCTGCCTTGGCCTCCCAAAGAGCTAGGATTAGAGGTGTGAGCCACTGTGCCTGGCTGTGTTATTTTTCTTTTCTTTTCTTTCTTCTTCTTCTTTGTTTTTGAGACGGTGTCTCGCTCCTGTTGCCCAGGCTGGAGTGCAATAGAACAATCTCGGCTCACTGCAACCTCCGCCTCCCGGGTTCAAGCGATTCTCCTGCCTCAGCCTCCTGAGTAGCTGGGATTACAGCTGTGCACTATCAAGCGATTCTCCTGCCTCAGCCTCCTGAGTAGCTGGGATTATAGCTGTGCACTACCCCGCCCAGCTAATTTTTGTATTGGAGTGCAGTGGCATGATCTCAGCTCACTGCAACCTCCGCCTCCCGGGTTCAAGTGATTCTCCTGCCTCAGCCTCCCGAGAAGCTGGGACTACAGGTGCACACCACCATGCCCAGCTAATTTTTTGTATTTTTAGTAGAGACGGGGTTTCACCATGTTGGCCAGGATGGTCTCGATCTCTTGACCTCATGATCCACCCGCCTCAGTCTCTCAAAGTGCTGGTATTACAGGCGTGAGCCACCGTGCCTGGCTAGATTTTTGTATTTTTAGTAGAGACGGGGTTTCACCACATTGGCCAGGCTGGTCTTGAACTCCTGACCTCAGGTGATCCATCTGCCTTGGCCTCCCAAAGTGTTGGGATTACAGGCGTGAGCCACTGTGCACGGCCTATATTTTTATTTTTTTTCTTTTTTTTTGAGACAGAGTCTCGCTCTGTCGCCCAGGCTGGAGTGCAGTGGCCGGATCTCAGCTCACTGCAAGCTCCGCCTCCCGGGTTTACGCCATTCTCCTGCCTCAGCCTCCCGAGTAGCTGGGACTACAAGCACCCGCCACCTCGCCCGGCTAGTTTTTTGTATTTTTTTAGTAGAGAATGGGGTTTCACCGTGTTAGCCAGGATGGTCGTCTCGATCTCCTGACCTTGTGATCCACCCGCCTCGGCCTCCCAAAGTGCTGGTATTACAGGCTTGAGCCACCGCGCCTGGCCCAGCCTACATTTTTCAATTCAGACAAATGTTTATTGAGTGCCTTATGGGGCCAGGCACTCTACTTGACTTCAGGGGATTCTAGTGATAAGCAAAACCAGTCAAGGGGAGAGACTATTAATTATTAACAATAAACAAATACATATATATAACTCATGGGAAATACCCAGAGGATAGCAGCAGGGAGCATTGTCGGAGAACAGGGAGGTAAAGAGTGACCATGGAGTGGGTCATATCTGTGTTTGAATCCTTGCTTGGCCATTTACCTGCTGTGTGACCTTGGACAAGCCTCTTCACTTCTCTGGGCTTTGGTTTCTCATCAGGAAGAGAAGGCTATCAATCTCCCTTTCTTAGGGATGATATCACGAGACAGAGAACATTCATTCCTCCAATAAATATATATTGTGCATCTTCTCCCACTCAGACAAATTACTTGCCCAAGGTCACCCAGATGGGCAATGTGTGTGGGTTTTGAACCCAGGTCTGACTGGTTCTCTGGATCTGGCCAGTGGTAGGGGGTGGGGATAAGTCCTAGTCTTCTTCCCCTGAATCAGTCCTTCAGGAGTTGGGAGCAGTGAACTGCCTCATGAAGGCAAAACACCTGTCTATTTCCCCACCACCATGGCAATGAGGGGCTTCTGCCCTGAGAAAGACCTATGGTTGCATGACACAAAAGAGACTGTTCAAAGGGACGTCATCATTCAGCAGGGCAAGGCTCCTTGCTGGGGGCAACCTGGTAGCTCCTGAGCCTCCCTCATCTTCACTGAGTCAGTCCCTCCAACTCTCTGAGTTCCCATGCCCCTCACTGAACCTCCCTTCCCCCATGGCGATCCTCCGCCAGCACCTTTGCACACACTCAGCCCCTTCCCTGCACTGAGCCCCAGCAGTCACTGAACAGCTCTTCTTCCCCTCTGACTGAGTCATCCTCCCAAACCCTCCCTTTCCCCTCACTGAGTCTCCACCACCCCTGGTCACTGGGCACCCGGCCTCTGACCTCCTACCTCCCCAATCCCTCCACCCTTCCTTTTCGCTGAGCCTGGCGCCTCTCACCCACCCGCCTTCCTCTCCCAGCCGCTTCTGAGCTGCCTCTTTGGAGCCCAACTGTCTCGCCCACGAGTCCCCATCACTCAGTCTCACTCAGTCTAAGACACCTGAAAGCACTTAGAGAACATGTGTTTGTGGGGGGAGGATGAGGCTCTGTCATCATCCTGCACATCATGCAAGCATGCCATCTGCCTCCTCTTCAGGCTGCAGCAGTCACACTGGCCACATTTTCCACAGGTCCTCCTGAGCCTAGGGTCTGCTGCAGTCCTACCCAATCGGGTTCAGGGCTGGTTTCTGTACCCCCGGCCCTTGCCCCCACCCACCACGAGACCTCCCATCTCTGATGGCACCTTCAAGTAGATGGAAACTGAGGCAGGCCCATGATGTCTGGGCCAGTGTTTGGTATGACAGCTTTATTTCTGTTGGGGGAAAAGTGAGCAGGGCTCCATTCTATCATTTGTCAGGGCCAGATGAGAAGTCCCACATAAGGAACGTCCCTCCACCAAGAGGAGTAGACCCAGGTATCTGAGCCCCCAGAGGGCATGAATGGCTGAGCTGGTGCATTTCTGTACAGATTCAAGAATCTGGATTCAGCCACAAGTCGGCAATATGACATTGGGCAAAGCACTACTGCCCTTCAGGGTCTCAGTTTACCCTTCTTTATTTTTTGAGATTGAGTCTTACTCTGTCGCTCAGGCTAGAGTGCAGTGGCACAATCTCTGCTAACTGCAACCTCTGCCTCCCGAATTCAAGAGATTCTCCTCCCTCAGCCTGCTGAGTAGCTGGAACTACAGGGGTGCGCCACCACACCTAGCTAATTTTTTTGTATTTTCAGTAGAGACAGGGGTTTCACCGTGTTGGCCAGGCTGATCTAGAACTCCTGACCATAGGTGATCCACCCACCTCGGCCTCCCAAAGTGCTGGGATTACAGGCGTGAGCCACCGCACCTGGCCAGTCAGTTCCCCGCCCCCGGCCTTTTTTTTTTTTTTTTTTTTTGAGACGGAGTCTTGCTCTCTCGCCCAGGCTGGAGCCCAATGGCACGATCTTGGCTCACTGCAACCTCCGCCTCCCGGGTTCAAGCGATTCTCCTGCCTCAGCCTACCGAGTAGTTAGGATTACAGGCGCCCACCACCACGACCGGCTAATTTTTTCGTATTTTTAGTAGAGATGGTGTTTCGCCACGTTGGTCAGGCTGGTCTTGAACTGCTGACTTCAGGTGATCCGCCCGCCTCGACCTCCCAAAGTGCTGGGATTACAGGAAACTGTAATCTGTTTCTCCCTCTTTAAAAGGTGTACGAACACCCGCTGGGAGGAGTAAACACGAGCCGGGGCAGGGAAGGAACTCTGCACACCGTGGGGTCTGGGACTCCTCTGTGATGCCACCAAGGTTTGCAGGCTCAGCGGCATTTGTTCTGCGAATAAAGGACCCTACCTATCGTGGAATCAGCCCAGCCAGATCTCCGTCCCACCCAGACGGCAGTCGCCCCTCAGCGTTAACCCTTCCGCTGCCCCAGTGAGGTGGGAGAAGGGGGTCCTGGAGAGCCCTGTGGCCCAAGAGAGACCAGGCAGAACTGATTCGGCCAAGGGCAGCATGAGGTGTGGGAGGAGCACTGCACAAGGAGTCAAGCCTCCCGCGTTCTAGCCCAGGGTCTCTTCGCACAGAGGCCTTAGGTAAGACCCTCCCCCGGATGGAGACCGGATTCTATGATTTTCTAAACACCAGCTACCAGAGCTTATGACTCTGAGGGGCCTAACCAGGGAAGATGAGGCTCCCTTTGCACCCAAAATTTGGGGAGAGGCGAAAGAGAACTGGAAGCCCTAGCGGGCAGAATCCGACGAAGGGCAGGACCTGAACGGTTTCAGCAATGTCCTGAATGCGCAGCGGTGGGGACGGATTCAGGGCGTGCCCGTCTCTGATTGGCTGTGCCGTCCGTCGCTCCGCCTCGTATTCTATAAGATGCGCAGGCGGAGGGCGCGGCGCTGGGGTGAGGGCTGTGGCAGTGTCTCGCTCTGCAGGTTCCCGGTGCTCATCCTCCCTGCGCACCTACAGCCGCAGACCGCCGGGGGGCGGGGGATGCCGGGCTGCCGCATCAGCGCCTGCGGTCCGGGGGCCCAGGAAGGGACGGCAGAGCCGGGGTCGCCGCCGCCGCCCCGGGAGCCCATGCCGTTCTCTCAGCCCCCGCCCCCAACTCCGACCTTGACCCCTACCCCGACCCCGGGTCAGTCCCCGCCGCTGCCGGACGCAGCCGGGGCTTCGGCAGGCGCGGCCGAAGGCCAGGAGCTGCAGCGCTGGCGCCAGGGCGCTAGCGGGGTCGCGGGGCTCGCCGGCCCCGGAGGGGGCTCTGGCGCGGCGGCGGGGACAGGGGGCCGCGCGCTGGAGCTGGCCGAAGCACGGCGGCGGCTGCTGGAGGTGGAGGGCCGCCGGCGCCTGGTGTCGGAGCTGGAGAGCCGCGTGCTGCAGCTGCACCGCGTTTTTTTGGCGGCTGAGCTGCGCCTGGCGCACCGCGCGGAGAGCCTGAGCCGCCTGAGCGGCGGCGTGGCGCAGGCCGAGCTCTACCTGGCGGCTCACGGGTCGCGCCTCAAGAAGGGCCAGCGCCGGGGCCGTCGCGGCCGCCCCCCAGCGCTGCTGGCCTCGGCGCTGGGCCTGGGCGGCTGCGTGCCCTGGGGCGCCGGGCGACTGCGGCGCGGCCACGGCCCCGAGCCCGACTCGCCCTTCCGCCGCAGCCCGCCCCGCGGCCCCGCCTCCCCCCAGCGCTGACCTCCACGCCTGGACCCCTGGCCGCCCCGACAAGCTTCGCCGAGGTGCCGACCGACCGACTGACTGATCGCGGACGCCGGCTGCATGGACTACGGATCCGCAGGAAGAGACAGTGGGGGGCCAGGGGCCCAGTAGAGGAGGCTGAGGTGCGCTCTTAGCGGCTGGTGCGTTCGAGGGTCAGGGCGTGTGGGGGGCTGGTCCAGGGCCGCGGAACTCCCTTCCCTGGAGCTTCTGGCGTCTGCTGGGTCCTTAGTAAAGCTGCCACGTTCTGTTCCCGCCTCTCCCCGACCATCTGGGGAGTGAGAGGTGGTAGCACCAAGTCTCCATTGTAAGAGTTGGACTCTTGACGGGGCTCGATCCCAGGAACGGGTTGGCGGCAAACTTTTACCATTTGGAACCTGCGGCACGGATGCAGCATCCCCAATCCTCACCCCCACCTGCATGGACTTTCCCGGGCCCCTCGGAGCTGTGAGCAGTCTTGCCCTTGAGGATGCTGCTTACTGGCCGCCCAGCTCCATGCCTTCGGGAGGACAGAATAATGAGTCCCCAGGATGGGGTGGGGGCTGGCACAGGGCTGTACCGCTGAATTCCCCTCTAGGCCTGTTTCACCTGTGGGAAGGCGGAATCCCAGAGAGGTTTAGGATTTGTTCTCTTCATACTTAGGCCCTTCTTCTAGGATACAGCTTTTCTTACGCCGTCATGCAGATTCGCTAAAATTATGGCCTGACTCAGATAACCAGGACGGGATGTCTAGCACCTCCTCACCCAGGGACCCTTACATAGCAGAACATAGAGGCTTAACTCCCAAACTGTCACTAAGATGACTTGGCCCGGGTGGAACCAGGTGATACCCTTTAACAGGCCCCAAGGGGGCAGGTATGGCATCATCTTCCAGAAAGGGGGGCCTTAAAGAGCCAGATCTGAGGTGAGATCTGTTTCTCTTCCTGTCCAAATGCCCTTGGGCCTCCCATTCCTCTGTCCCCACTGTGAATGACCTGGCTACTGTATTGCTGCTCACTAGCTGAGTTAATTTCATTCTCACTTGTCAGTCTGCGAAGTGGATCTCTTCGCCTTCCCAGAGGGGCTATGGTGATGTCAATACAGGGCAGAGGTCCTTCTTCTTCCCCCCTAAATCATGGAAAGATCATTTATTTTTTGTTGTTTGTTTGTTTTGAGACAGAGTTTCACCCTTGTTGCCCAGGCTGGAGTGCAACGGTGCGATCTTGGCTCACCGTAACCTCTGCTTCCCGGATTCAAGCGATTCTCTTGCCTCAGCCTCCTGAGTAGCTGGGATTACAGGCATGCATCACCACGCCCAGCTCGTTTTGTATTTTTAGTAGAGACCAGGTTTCTCCATGTTGGTCAGGCTGGTCTCAAACTCCCGACCTCCGGTGATCTGCCCGCCTCGTCCTCCCAAAGTGTTGGGATTATAGGCGTGAGCCACCGCACCTGGCCGATAATGTATTATTTTAACTCCCAGCTGGAAACAGGCACTGCTTTTGCTGATAGAGCCATGAACTAATTTAAAGTCCTACTTTTGCAGAGTGAAGAGGGGATTTCTCAAGGTCACATGCCAGTGAGAGAAGAACCAAGGTCCCTGGCCTGTGTGTGCACCTCCCACAGTACCCTGGACAGGGGCTAGGGAGAGTTGTCGTCTGGATCCTGTCTGCTCTGTGGCTTAGAACAACTCTGCCCCCTCTCTGGGCCTCTTTCCTCAGTCCCTCGTTGAGTCAGGGCTTGGGAATGAGGTGAAGTGGGGAGGATGCTTCCTCCCACAGGAATCTGGGAGGGTCAGATGCACTGCTCTGACAGCTGAGGCTTGGGGCCCTTACCGGCTCCTCCCTCATCAGCCCTTCTCCCTGGATACCAAACTTTTTGGCTAGTTTCTCAGCTAACAGCCAGGCTTTCCTGAATGCTTTCTTAGCTGGGGAAGGGGGGTTCAGGAGGCGGTCTCAGAGCCTCTGACAAAGCTAGGGAACCCCAGGGAAGTAGTGAAGGGGGCAGTGCCATCCTCTGGTCTTTCCAGACAGGGACACCTTCCAAAACCACTTGGGTCATTTGGGGTCTAGAGGCTTAGAGAGGACAGGACTTCTTGGAAGGAGCTCAGCTCAGGTGCTGGGCTGCAGCCAGGACCATTCGTTTTCTGGGTTGCATGGGAGGGGGCACTTGGTCCAGAGGAGCTTTTAGCTAATGGTGTAAAGTGCTGGGTGCCATCACAGTTTTGACTTTCTCCAGGATTTATTTGTAATCAGCTTGTCCCGATTTGGGGGTGGGGTGGGTGAGTAGAGAATTAGAGATGACACTGGCTAGTGTGTGTGTGTGAGGTGGGGGGTAGTAAATGGAGATTGGTCCTGCTGTCACAGGCAGCTCTGCCCCCTCCCTCCACTTCCAGATGTCCCACTGCTCCTCATCAAGCTTCCTGGCCGGGGCACACACATGCAGACTTGAACCCCAGCTCCTAGTTAGTGCTATGTCCATTACCCCATAGCCAACTAACAAAAGGCACCTTCCCACACCTGCCTGACCCTCCAGGGGCCCCTCTAGAAGCTTACCCATCTGGCTTTATTGAGGCCAGGTGCAGTGGCTCATGCCTGTAAGCCCAGCACTTTGGGAGGCCAAGGAGGGCCAATCACTTGAGGTCAGGAGTTCAAGACCAGGCTGGCCAACATAGTGAAACCCCATCTCTACTAAAAATAACACAAATTAGCCAGGCGTGGTGGCGGGCACCTGTAATCCCAGCTACTCGGGAGGCTGAGACAGAATTGCTTGAAACCAGGAGGTGGAGGTTGCAGTGAGCCGAGATCGCACCACCACACTCCAGCCTGGGCAACAGAGCAAGACTCTATCTCAAAAAAAAAAAAAGCTCACCCATCTGCCTCCATTTTCTTCTTAATCAGCAAATATTGATAGGGGCTCAGAAAGCAGAGCCAAATCACAGGGTCTCTACTTTTTTTTTTTTTTGAGACAGAGTCTCGCTCTGTCGCCTGGGCTGGAGTGCAGTGGCCGGATCTCAGCTCACTGCAAGCTCCGCCTCCCGGGTTCACGCCATTCTCCTGCCTCAGCCTCCCGAGTAGCTGGGACTACAGGCGCCCACCACCGCGCCCAGCTAATTTTTTGTATTTTTTAGTAGAGACGGGGTTTCACCGTGTTAACCAGGATGGTCTTGATCTCCTGACCTCGTGATCCGCCCATCTCGGCCTCCCAGAGTGCTGGGATTACAGGCTTGAGCCACCGCGCCCGGCCAGGGTCTCTACTTTTAAGGGCTTACGTCTCCTAGCCTTTTTCCAGGCAGGCTTTCCTGGCTGTCACTATCCCAGGGGACCCCTTAGGGGCTGAGCAGTTTGTTGGAGGCCAGCTCTATCCCTGGACAGAAGGCTGACTTTCAGAACACTTTCTTGGTGGCCCTCAGCTCTGGGGACAGGACTGAGTACAGGGATCTTGGGGGACCTGTGCATGGAGGACACTGACGGCCACCAGTGAATGTATATCTCAGCAAAGGGAAATGAGGGGAACAGGAGCCTTTCTTCAGGCTGGTGCTTGGGGCTGGGAGACCAGTTCAAGGTTCTAATCTAGGTACCTGCTCCTCAACTGGATAACCATGTGGGCGGTGCCACCAGAGGGCAGTGCGGGGCTGCTTTCTCGAGAGGAAGGAGGCGTGGCCTGGAGCAGGTTCAGTCCTTTATTGTTCCCGCCCCCAGTCATCCCCTTCCCCGGTAGTCCCGGGGCTTCCTGGACATTGGGCTGTAGGGGTCTGGGAGAACGAGCAGGGTAGTCGCGGTCGGTGCAGCCCTAGAGCGGGAGTGTAGTTCTGGGGATAGCCTACTGGATGGAGTGGGACTGGAGGCCAGAGCTGTGCCTAGGGGCGGGAACCCTCTTTGAAAGGGGAGCAGAGGAAGTTCCTTTGGCTGGGCTGAACCTGGAACCCCAGGGAGAAGACCCATTAAGAAAGACTTCCAGGAAAGACAGGTAGCCCTTGTTGGGGGTCACTATCAGGATAAAAGACCAGAGTCATTTTGTATTCACAGATTTGTTACACTAATTGATCAGAACCCAGGGTCCCGCTGCCAGTGGCGGCCAGGGTTGCCTCTTAGAGATTAGGCTGGAGCCACAACATGGCCGAGGTGCTCCAAGCCTGTAGCCGCTCCCCTTCCCTAAGCCTGTCAGCGGGTTCTTTGAGAACAACTCGGGTGCTCAGGCTTCTCAGAGCTGAAGGAGAGGCCTGCTGTGCAGGAGGAGGTATTTGGGAAAGCTTGGAGATGCCCAACCTACTTCTTTCCCCATTGGTCCTTGACTGCACCCTGGCCAGGGGCGATGGGGGAAGGGAACCCTTGGTTCTGGAATAATAACCACCTCCTCTATGCCAGGCCCCTGAGCACTTTACACCCATTAATCTGTTCCGGTCTTCCCAACCACTCTGCAAAGTAAGGGTTATTATTCCCATTTCCACAGGTGAAGAAAGAGGGGGGGGTGGGTGACTTGCCCAAAGACATAGGAGCTGTAAGTGGGGGATCCCTTAAACATTAGGCTATATGGTGATTCATTTATCAGGCTAAAGAAGGGTCCATTTAGGGGGATATCTGGGCTCCCACGTTCAAGGCATTGTATAGTGACCCCTGGTCCTTGGGTCTTGGAAGGGACATGAGATGCTGGAGGGGTGGCAGAAGGTGCCCCTCCCAGAGTCTAGGCACACCCCAACCTGGTTGGGCCTTCGGGGGTGAGTCAGGCTGAGTCAACACACCTGGCTTCTGACGGTGGGCCAACGATGCTCAGGGCTCAAGCCTCCCAAGGGCTTGCTTTGGAGGGCTGCCTCCTCTCGCTGCAGATCTGGGCTGGAATATTTGGTGTCAAGGCAAGCAAAGAGCCTGGGATGGCAGAGGAGGAGGATGACAAGCTTCATGGTGGGGGCAAAAAGGGCTGCCGGTGGAACAAGACAGACCTGAGATTTAGTCCTGGCCTGGAACTCCTCAGCTGAGGGACCCTGAGCAATGCCTTCCCTTTTCTGAGCCAGTTTCTTCTGATTTTTTGTTTTTGTATTTTTTCTTTTTTCTTTTCCAGATCCAGACCTACAAATGTTTTTGTATTTTTGAGGGGACCTAGGGAGTAGAAAACTTGAGTATTACCTGGGTGCGGTGGCTCATGCCTGTAATCCCAGCACTTTGGGAGGCCGAGGCGGGCAGATCACCTGAGGTCAGGAGATCGAGACCAGCCTGACCAATATGATGAAACCACATCTCTACTAAAAATACAAAAATTAGCCGGGAGTGATGGCATGCACCTATAATTAATCCCAGCTACTCGGGAGGCTGAGACAGGAGAATCACTTGAACCTGTGAGGCGGAGGTGGGCAACAGGAGCAAAACTTGGTCTCAAAAAAAAAAAAACAACAGAAAACTTGAGTATTAAATGAGAAGTCATACTAAGTACCTGGCACATAGTAGAGATCCATAAATGATGGAACCAATTTGCCCAGCCCTGGAGAGGCTGCCAGGACAGATCCCCAGGCAGCGTGGGCCTCTGCTTCTCTAGAGCATCACCATATCAGGAATCCCTGGAATGGGCCCTGGGGAACTCCATAAGGGGAGAAGTGGAGGAGGGGCAGGCTTTTCATCCCAGGAACATTCCATTCTAACTGCTCAGGCTAGGGGATCCCAGCCAAGGACAAAGGCCCAAGGGAGCCTCTGCTTCCCCAGGAGCCCCATTCCATACTATTGCCTCCTGCATCTTCTCTCCACAGTGCCTGCTGCCCCCCCACCCCACAACTTCAGGCAGATTTCAAGTTGAAGGGTTTGGGTGGGGCTGGGTGGCTGTGGGAAAGAGGCCATTAAAGCTCTTGGAATTATTCTTTCCAGCTCCTTCCAACTCCTCAGAGCCTCCACTCTATGGATCTGGACTCCTGGATTCGGCTTTCTCCCCGGGCACTTTCAGGAAGACGTTGAGAATTGACCTTACACAATCCCAGCGCCCTCCTCACAGGAGCCTTTCACTTCACAGTGGCATGGGGCTGGTTCTGGGGAACTGGCCGAGGCTCTGAATTTCTTCATATACCCCACGTTTGACTTTGGCTTACACGGTACAACTGGAGATGTTGCTACAGGTCCCTGAGATGCAATCAGATCAAGCGTAGCAAGCATTGCCAATGGGAAACTCAAAAGAATTTACTTATTTTTCCCTTTCCCCCTACCCCATCCCCGGCCAAGAATTTCTTTTAAAGATACCGTCATCATTCTTAAACAACACTCTTAACCCCCAGCCGGGGTCCTCATTTTAGTAGATGTCATTGCTTCAAGTCTAATGGCACCGGGAGGCCTGTTTGAGGGAAAACATTAGTTTGAAAAATCCCTGTTTCCTTCATCCACTGCCCTTGTTCTCTCCATATGGGAGTATGCCTGTGGCCCCTCAGAAAGTCTGCTAGCTTCTAGGGGTTGGGATGGGGGACACACCTTTTTCTCAGGAAGAGGTGGTGGCAATGTAAAACATCTAAGCAAAGTTTTAAATGGAAAAAAAGGAAGCACATTTAAACATCCTGATAATGGAGGGAAGGGGGCACATTTACACACAGCCCAGAACTTGTAGAATTCTGCGAAGTGAATGTATATTGAATTAGTCTCCTGCCTTATACATTCAGGAAGAATAAATTTCCATAATGTAAGGCAAATGCATGGGGTTCTGAGGTTTACTTTGTAAGTGTCCTTGCTGCCTTTCCTCTGTGTCTATTATGGCTCTTTAAGTTGACAGTTCCTGGAGCAGCTTCTATTTAATTTCGTTTGGCAGTCTGGCCCTGTTGACTGACTTTGATTTGCAGACCAATTCTCCCTTGACCTGACTCACAGCCACCTGCTCTTACCCCCTCTTCAGGAAGTCTTCCTCATTAAAGGAGGTGATGAGGGAGCTCAGGGATGAGAATGCACATGTGAGACTGTGTGACACCGAGGGGGGTTGTGCGAATTGGTGACAACATGGCAGCACGATGGCCTGTGGGGGTTGTGTGACTGTGCTGGCGACCATATGGACCTGTTTGTCAGTCAATGGGTAAGCAGGAGACAGCACATTCAAACTGGGAAGCGTTTTAAAAATAGGCTATTCTGGCCTGGCGTGGTGGCTCACACCTGTAATCCCAGCACTTTGGGAGGCTGAGGCAGGAGGGTTGTTTGAGCTCAGGAGTTCGAGATCATCCTGGGAGATCCCTTCTCTATAAAAATGAAAAAATTAGCCAGGTGGGGTGGCGGATGCCTGTGGTACCAGCTACTTAGGAGGCTGAGGTGGGAGGATTGCTTGAGCCCAAGAGGTCAAGGCTGCACTGAGCTGTGATCGTACCACTGTGCTCCAGCTTGGGCAACAGAGCAAGACCCTATCTCAAGAAATAAAACGAGACTATTTCCAAAGGCATGGGTTGGGCTTAAGAAACTAACAAGGGGCTGGGTTTGGTGGCTCACACTTGTGATTCCAGCACTTTGTGAGGCTGAGGCGGGCAGATCACCTGAGGTCAGGAGTTTGAGACCAGTGTGGCCAATGTGGCAAAACCTCGTCCTATTAAACATACAAAAATTAGCCAGGCGTCATTGTGTGCACCTGTAGTCCAAGCTCCTTGGGAGGCTGAGGCATGAGAATCACTTGAACCTGGGAGGCGGAGGTTGCAGTGAGCCAAGATTGCGTCACTGCACGCCAGCCTGGGCGAGTGCTGTTCCACCTGCCGAAAAATAAAGGTAAGAAGGGATGGTGCAGCTCTCTGGGGCCAGCAACAGTGAGGAGAGGTCACTGTGTGGAGTGGGGCTCCTGACAGGAACGGTGACCTTTGGTTGAGGGATGTGGCCAACCATGGCAGCCTGGTAGAGAGGGAACAAAGAGAATAAACATCTTCTCCTCCCTTAAGTCTCCTTAAGACGCTGGGATGTCTCATTGGCAACCCAACAGGAAGCTGGGGAACAAGGGAGCCATTGATGCAGTCCACAGATGCCAGCCCCCAGGGCACAGAGCAGAAGTTTGGCAAGTGAAAGCGGAAGGGCAGCATATCATGTAACTGTCTGAGGCTGTGCCTTGTTTGTCAAAGTCCACAGCAATGCTCCTTCCCCATCCGCTCCTTCCCTATCCGGAGCTCCCATCACCCTCGGGTCTGAGTGGGAGGGTGGACTGTTGCTTGGAGAGCACAGTGAGGTTGGAAGGTAGAGGACAGGGCTTTCCCCCTCAGCCTTTGCCTTGCTGGCTCTGAGTCCCAGTTCCTGATTCCTGCCTGTCCTGGTGTCTTAGGTAGCCGCAGGAATTGTCCACAGGAGGAACCATGTCAGCCACTGAGTTGGTGTTTTTCTCACACCCAGAAACACTGCACCACTCCCAAACATAACCACAGGCATGCTGCTGCCATCATGAGCCATGGATAGTCATCACAAGCCATAATTAGTGTCACATGTGTACCAAGAAAACGTACATCTTGGCCATGTGCGATGGCTCACGCCTGTAAATCCAACACTTTGGGGGGCTGAGGTGGGCAGATCACGAGGTCGGGAGTTCGAGACCAGCCTGACCAACATGGTGAAATCCCATCTCTAGTAGAAATACAAAAATTAGCTGGGTGTGGTGGCGGGCACCTGTAATCCCAGCTACTCAGGAGGGTGAGGCAGGAGAATGGCTTGAACCCAGGAGGCGGAAGTTGCCGTGAGCCGAGATTGCGCCACTGCACTCCAGCCTTCTGGGTGACAGAGCAAGACTCCGTCTCAAAAAAAAAAAAAAAAAAAAAAAAAAAGAAACGTACATCTTGCCATACTGCTACACTGTGCCATAGTCACATATAAAATGACAAATGTCACAGTGATGTCAAATTATGCCCTGCTGTCACATATGTACAGGAGACAACTGTCACAATCCTGTGAAATCACAGTGCAGGAGCAGGATGGAACAGAAGTTAACAGCAATGGCTCTGGATCCGGACAAACCTCTTTGACCTCTCTGGCCTCAGTTTCTGTGTCTGCCAAATGGAAAGAATGCTTTCTTTCCCCTTGTGGGGAGATCATGATTGGGAAGACCTCAGCATAGTGCCTGCTAGAGTGAAGCCCACCAGGAATGGTGGCTGCTACTGTGGACACCTGTCTCACATGTCCCCACTGCCTCACACCCGTGCGTGTGTGCAGTACCAGCAGCTGGATGAGGCCAGCCAGACACCCTCAGGTACATGTGTCAGAGCACGTGCACATTCACAGGCAAGCTCTCTGCCCGGAATGCTCTTTCTCTAAACATCTTCATGCTCACCTCCAACCACCTTTATGTCTTTGTTCAATCAAATGTCACCTTTCAATGAGTTGCACCCTGACTTTTTTTTTTTTTTTTTGAGATGGTGTCTCGCTCTGTTGTGCAGGCTGGAGTGCAGTGGTATGATCTCAGCTCACTGCAACCTCCGCCTCCCAGGTTCAAGCGATTCTCCTGCCTCAGCCTCCTGAGCAGCTGGAATTACAGGCACACGCCACCATACCCAGCTAATTTTTGTATTTTCAGTAGTGAAATACATGGGGTTTCACCATGTTGGCCAGGCTGATCTCAAACTCCTGACCTCGGGTGATCTGCCCACCTCAGCCTCCCAAACTGCTGGGATTACAGGCATGAGCCACTGTGCCTGGCCCCTGACTTATTTTTCAATTTGCAAACCTGAGCATTTCCAGTCCCTTATCCTGCTATATTTTTGCATATCACTGATCATCTAAGACCATACGGTTCAGTTTATTTTCTGTCTACTCCGTTAGAGTGTAATCTTCACAAGGACAGGGATTTTTTTCTTTTGCTTGCTGATGTATTCCCAGCACCCAGAACGGTGTCTGGCACATGGTGGCTGAATGCAGCGTATACACACATGTACCACACAGGTTTCTGGCTTTTTCAGCCCTTAACACAAGCACATCCAGGTGAACTCCACCCCCCAGCCCAAAAACGTAAGTCTGTTGTGTTTATACTGTAAGCCTCTCATGCCAAGGCTGAAATGGGCAACTCAGGAGGTGGGACAAACTTAGTCCTTCCCATGACCATAGTTGGGTGGTCACAGCTGGGATGGGGATGGGAGCTGGTTTTAGTCACCAAGCAAATAAAGCCTGTCTGCTCACTTTCCAGCCATTTTGAGCTCAACAGCAGAAGGGACTTAGAGCAGGTGAGGTGGCTGGACTCTCCCTGGTGACCTGGGGCCTCCTCTGCAGTATTGTTTTTTCCACCCTGGCTGGAACCATCAAAGTCACCACTTCAGAGGCCCCTAATGTGGCTGAATATGTTAAGGGCTTTGCAATCCCTGGATCAAAGAGGCTGGGCAAACAGCGGGCAGCGTCCAGGCCCATGATTGACTGGCTGATGCCCTGAGGGCGCAGCATGCTAGGAGCTTGTGGTTGACACTCCTAGACAGCCTGGCATGGCACCATCTGGGTTTGGGAAGGGGAGACCCTCCCCATCCAGAGGATCTGATTAGAGCGAGCCAGAGCACACCCATCAGTGCTCGGGGCAAGGGAAGGAGCTGGAGGACTGAGGGAGCCTCTCCCAAGTGGAGGCCCTACCTGGACTCAGGCTTAGGGGGGACTCTAGCAGTTCCCCAGTCTTAGCCACCTTTACTGCAGGGGCCTCCAGTCCAGATTCAGCCAGCCTGTTCTCTAGCTGCTCCCTGGGAAGAGATGGGGTAGACAGAGCTAGGTTCAAGTACCCCTGAGCACCAGAGTCTGAGTCTAGGCCCAGAGCTATTTGGATTCCAGGTAGAAAACATAAAAATATTTACTCCTTAACAAGAGTCCTAGACCTGCTAAGGCAACATGCAGGTTCAGGTCACACATGTAGACAGCAGCTCTCAATATGCAGCTGGTCAGGCTGGGGCTGGGGTTGGGAGGAGGGGCAGTCCTCCAGCCATAGCCCAGGCTTCAAACCCCACCCCCCACAAACGCTCCCTTCCACAGTACAAGCCAGACTCCAACTAGGGGAGGCAGCTGCAGCCCCCACAGCTACAGAAGGTCCTTATTTCCCCAGAAAAAGCATGTCACTAAGGTTCAGTGTAGACAGTTTTTATTATAAGGCAGGTGTTAAGAGTGCAAAATAGCAACAAATCCAGGGGAATGCCAAGGGGGTGGGAGTATGGCTCCCCTCCCCCATGTGAGAGCCCTGTAACCAAGCCAGTGGGGTGGGAACATTGACCTGACTGTGGCAAATTCAGGCTTAGCACCCTCCAAAGAACAAGCTCCCAGGCAGGAGGGCTCCTTGCAACAAGGGGGAAAGGAGTGGCACCCTGGAAGGGGCCTGGGCTGTGACCCATCCTGGGCTGCTTGGCTCCTGTATACTGCCCACCTCAACCCCTCACGAGGAAGGCTTCACAGCTTGGGGTATGTATTTCAGAGAACTGGGCTAAACCCAGCCCTCCCCAAACCCATGTATCTGCCTCAGGCCTCAGTTTCCCTCCTCCCAATGATTACCCAAGTTGGACCATCAGGCCCTGTAGTGGCCCAGCCTGACCAAAGTGACAAGTCCCCGTAACAAACATCAGTCAGTGTGTGGGCTGCAGGCCCTCCAAAGCTGCTGGGATCACCACAGGCTGGCCCTAGTCAAAAAGACTCTCTTAGGCCATGGCAATCAATCCAAGGTGCTGTGCATTAAGGCTACCACCCCAAATTTGTTTCGTCCCCTGAAGGCAATTGACTTCCAAGACAAATGGCTCCTGCACCCCACTGTTATGTAGGTCCAAAAGTGTGATGCAATAACCAAAGGGTCCTCCTGCTGAGAGCCACAGGGGCCTCGTGCTCGGGGAAGTCCGGTCTGTTCAACTGAAGGCCCAACCCTGCAGTGCTGGGCCACCTGGCACGGGCTGCGTCTCTGGTCATGTCCTCCACACACTCTTGGAGGCCCCACCCCACCCGGTGAGGCCCAGTCCCTTCCCTTCTGGCCAGGGTCTGAGTCAGTTACAAGGCAGCCAGGTGGGATAGGCACGAGCCAGGAGAGGCTGCACAGGGGTCACGTAGTAATTGACAGTGGCTGGCACAACCCCGTCGGTGCCTGGAGGGCGCCAGGCCAGGGCGGCAGTGGCAGCCGGGCCCTGCTCAGCCAGTGCCTGCAGCGCCAGTGCGGCAATGAGGTCCAGCGTCTGGCGGCGCTCGTGGTTCATGAGGCACACGGTGCTCTCGTTGACCACCCGATGCAGTGTCACCAGGCAGGCATAACGGCGGGCTGCGTCACCCCCACCAAAGTGGGCCTCCAGGTAGCGCTCTAGGGTGCGCCGCTGCTCCACCAGATCTGGAAAGTCGATGAAGAAGCGGGAGCACATGTAGCGCTGCAGGGCGCGCACATCAGTGCTAGGCCGGGGCCGGAAGCCCCGCACCAGGAGATGGCAGTACTTGAGGAGGCCACCACCTCGGATCTCCTCGGGACTGCGCGTGGCGATGACACGGTGCCGCAGGTGCTCCAGGGCCTCGGCGAAGTCCCCATACAGGCTTTCACCTGTGACTGTTGGGTGGAAGGCCTCAGACATGGGAGTGGACGAGCACTGGCCAAAGAGCAACAGGGAGTCCAGGATGATCTGGAAGGAGTCTATGCTGAATTCAAACTGGCGTCTCACTGAGTCCACAAACTTGAGCTCCACGTTCTTGCCGCTCTTGTTGGACAGTGAGATGAGACTCCAGCGGTCCGAGTCTGTGCACACTTTCACCAGCTTCTGCACGTATGCCTCCTTGAGTGTCAGTGGCGTGATCTTGGCCCGGTTCACACCAGCCGGCAGGAAGTCTAGCAGGCAGGCCAGCACCACTGCCTTGGTCAGCTGGAAGGATGCCTCACTGCACAGGTCCACCCGGAACACCAGGTCCAGATCCTTGTAGCCCAGGCCACTCTCAGGGTGCAGCACATGGCTGGCAGCGGAACCATGCAGCCGCACACTGTGCACGTGTAGGCCCTGCTCCTCCAGGCTGCTGCGGACCACCTTCGAGGGGAGAGCAGGAAGGAGGTGTCAGGAGCAGGCCCCAGGGGTCCACCAAGGACTTCCATGTACTTATCCCAGTAACGTCAACCACTGTTGGCCCTAAGTCAACCACTGTTGGCCCCTAACCAGCTGTTATGCTTTTGGAAAATCATCTAACTTTTTATTTTATTTTTTTGGAACGTGGGAAGTCATTTAACTCTCTAAGCCTAATCTGAGAATGGACCATCTGGAGGAATGACCAGGAAGAATAGCAATAATAGCACACATCTGTATAGAATTTACTAAACAGCAGGTCACTTAATCCTCACAATAACCCTGTGAGGTGGATACTATCATTCCCACTTTACACAGCAAAAATGGAAGTACAGGGGGGTCAAGTAACTAGCTCAAAGGCAAACAGCTGGTGAATGCAGAGCTGGGAATAAAACTCAGAATCCAAAGTCTTTTTTTTTTTTTTTTTTTTTTTTTGAGACGAGTCTCACTTTGCCGCCAAGGCTGGAGTGCAGTGGCATGATCTCGGCTCACTGCAACCTCCATCCCCCGAGTTCAAGTGATTCTTCTGACAGGTGCCTGCCACTGTGCCTGGCTAATTTTTGTATTTTTAGTAGAGATGGGGTTTCACCATCTTGGCCAGGCTGGTCTTGAACTCCTGACCTTGTCATCCACCCGCCTCCGCCTCCCAAAGTGCTGGGATTATAGGCGTGAGCCACTGCACTCGGCGATCCAAGTCTTAACCATGCTATTCTACCTCTCAAACTGCTAGTAAAACAGTTCTGTGCCAGGCACTGCGCTAACTGCTCAAACATGTTGGGAATATGGTTAGCATTTCACATTCATGGCCACATTAACCCTCCCAATAATCCTACATTTGAGTATTATTTTGATTGATAGATGGAGGACCTCAGGCACAGAAAGGTTAAGAAACAAGTCAAGGTCATAGAGCGGTCAGGCTGAGACCAGAACCCAGGTTAGTTGGATTCTCAAGTTCATGTATGTCCTTTTGACTACAATGCACTCATCCTAATTCATCCTTACAAGGACCCAGTGAGGCAAATGTTATATACTTTTTTTGCTCTCAGATGAGGAAACTAAGGCTTACAGTGGTGAGACAGCTAAGGCTCAGTGAAAACTCTCAGCCCTCAGACAGCCCCCAGGCCTGATGGCACAGGACAGATAAACCTATAAGTGGTCCCTCCCCTGAGGTACCAGGTAGGGAGAAGAGTGAAGCTGGGGGTTGGGGACATTCAGTTTTCTCAGTAACCCAAAGTTGCCCTGAAAGTGACCAGGCAGCATTCCTGTCCTGAGTGATTCTGCAACCCTGCCTTGCTGCCAAGTCAGCACCCAGCTCCAGACCAGGCTGTTCTCCTTGCCTCCCAGGGAATTACTACAAAGAATGCACCTAAGTGCTGAGAAGGCAAGCTATGGTGGGGCAATCCGAGGCGGGCGGCGCCCTCCAGGAAGACTTCCGGGAGGAGCACCTTTACCAGGGGAAGATATTGTCATGGCAATGGGGGAGGTAAACAACTGGCCATAAGGAACACGGAGAATGGGGCATAAGCAGCTGGCCATCAGGAACACAGAGGGTGGCGGAAGGAGGCTAGGCACCTAATGAGTGCCAAGCAATGGACCTTGTTGCCAGAACCTATGGGGACAGGTCTTTCGTTCGTTCTTTTTTTTTTTTTTTTTTGGGACGGAGTCTCTCTCTGTCATCCAGGCTGGAGTGCAGTGGTCAGCTCACTGCAACCTCTGCCTCCCAGGTTCAAGTGATTCTTCTCCCTCAGCCTCCTGAGTAGCTGGGATTACAGGTGCCCATCACCATGCTCAGATAATGTTTGTATTTTTAGTAGAGACAGGGTTTCACCATGTTGGCCAGGCTGGTCTTGAACTCCTGACCTCAGGTGATCTACCTGCCTCAGCCTCTCAAAGTACTGGGATTACAGGCATGAGCTACTGTGCCAGGCCAAGTCTTTTTTTTTTGTTTTTAATATGGAATTTTTTCTTCTGCCTTTCCAAACCCTTCTCTACCTTCCTTTCCTCCATCCTTTATTTATTTATTTATTTTTTTGAGAGAGTCCTGATTTTGTAGTCCAGGCTGGAATGCAGTGAATGCAGTGGCACGATCTCAGCTCACTGCAACCTCTGCCTCCCGGGCTCAAGCAATCCTCCCACCTCAGCCTCCCAAGTAGGTGGGACTACAGGTGTGTGCCACCATGCCCAGCAATTTTTTATTGTTTGCAGTGATGGGATTCTGCCAGATTGCCCAGGCTGGTCTTGAACTCCTGGACTCAAGCTATTCTTCTGCTTCAGCCTCCCAAAGTGCTGGGATTACAGGCATGAGACACTGTGCCCGGCCTGGGACAGGTCTCCTGGGAAACTGAAGCTCACAGGAGTGATGTCACCTGCACAAGATCACGTGGAGATGCCTTCAAACCCAGGTATGGCTGACTCCAAAGCCCATCCTGTTTCTACCACATTACAGTCCCAGGGTTCAGAAGGAACAGGGACTAGTTCGAATCCATCTTCCCTTTCTAAATTTCAAAGCAAAGGCAACCCTCAAGGTACTGAAGCCCAGAGCCAGAGTAGTTGGAGAACAGGGAGATGGGGGTTGAGAGATGCCTTGGACAGACAAGGTCAGTCGCTGCAGTCCAGCCTGTGGGACTTCTAACCCACACCCTGGCAGCTGGCAGCTGTGCCTGCATGGGCCAAAGACCTTGGTGGAAGGACCCAACCAAACCTGCAGAGAAGACCAGCCCCTTCCTCAGATCCCATTAGGGCTGAGTGAGCCTTACTCAGTGCCAGCTCCTGCTCCCAGGCCGGTGCCCACCCCAGGGCTTGGCATCCGGCCTAGTGAGTAGGTAGCAGTACTCGTTAAATCCCCTGCGTCAGGGCCATGGGGCCAGCTGTGTCAGCCAGCCAGTCGCTGTTGTCTCCTTCCCAGGTGTGACTACAGCCAGCTTGGCAGGCGGTCACCAGATACCACCACACCCAAGTACTGCAGGGCAGCTTGGTGCCTCCTGAATCAGACTTTCCAGCCATGGAGGGGCAGTGGCTGCACCCTCCTTTCTCCCATGCCAAGGCCCTCCCCACAACCACTCTGCTCCAGGCTGCTGCTGAGACCTGCAGGGAGACTGACAGACGCTGTCAGCCAGCAGGCTTACAAAACTCACATGCTGTGCCGCCTGATGCAGGCCCTCTGGCTGCAGCTGGAGAGATCAGATTGTCTAGTTCAATCCTCTGGGCCCAGAGAAGGCAAAGGACTTGTCCAAGGTTACACAACCAATAAAAGGCCTCCCTGCCTGTAGCTCTGGGAAGCCTCCTTACGGTAGGGTGGGTCCCTTTAGCACAGGTACAAGCAAGAACAGCATCTCTACACTTGGATTGCCACTACAGGCAAAGCCTTGTAGGGGTGGAGAGGGAGAAAGCTTCCAATTTTTGAGCCATAGGACAACTCAGTAGCAGTGAAAAGCCCCAAGGCAACAACCACCACCACCCTCCCCCTCTCCCCTGCCCCCAATCCTGCACACATCCCAATAGCTTTAGAAGCTGCCAGCTGTGGATTCCTTCCAAGAAACTTTCTTTCCTGTGGAGGCAGCTGTACAGGTCAGGTGAAGGCACCTGTCCCCTTCGGAGTCTGGAACCAGAGAGGGTGTTGGAGAGCAGCAGCCTAATCCATCCATCCCAGTTGAACAGATGGGGACACTGAGCCCAGCAAAGAGAATCAACAACAAACAGTCCAGGGCTTGAATCCTGAAGTCCAACTTCCCAGCCCAGCTCTGAAGTCTCTGCCGCCCTTCCTCAGTGTCGCCGACAGCTCCTTGTTCTGTGCTATCTCTGACTGGGTTTAGAAGGATATGGCACCACCATTGCATTGTAAAGTTAGCTTCTATTGACCTGGAGTCTCCTCCATCTGGCTAGGAGCACCTGAAGGGATGGAGGCTGAGTCCCAGTCATATCTATGCCCTTGGTTTCCTAAACAGGGCTTGGCACAGAGCAGACACCAAAAGAGGCTATCTGAGCCATACTGACAGGGCAAGGACTTCCCCTCCTTCCAGGGTACCCCTTGTTCTTGCAGAGGGGGGCTGCCATACTGAGCTCCACCTTCCCCTCCCTGCCATGCCTGGGGCCACAGTCCTGGAGGTGCAGCAGCTGGGGCCCCAGGAATTACTTGACGGTCCTGGGGAGAAAAGCCTCAACTGGTTTCCTAATCACCCAGGTGACAGCGAGCAGCCGAGGCATTCCTCGGCAAACTCCACTGGGCCGCCTGTGAGTCAGCCCAGGAGAATCTGCCCCCACCCCCTCCAGTTCCTAGTTCCTTGGGAGGGTGGGGGAGGTAATCCCCCAGGAGGCACCCCTCCCCCTCTGTGGGAAGCCCAGGTAGTAGGAGGCAGGGGAAAGGCCCGCTTCATCCAAAGGAAGCCATCAGCTGGCAGGAACGCACAGGAGTCCTTGCTGGGCTTCTTGGTTTGTTTTATCAGAGGACCCTCCCTAACACCTAGAAGTTGACCTTGGGAGCCCGGGAAGGGGTGGGAAAACATTGAACCTACTGTAATCTGCTCCTGGGAAGACCCAAGATTCTCCAGGTTTGATTTTCACCTCATGAAGCAATCTTGGGTGGCAAACTGACCCAGCTATAAAATGGGTACAATAATTACCACACTCTGGTATTTCAGAACATGACAGCGTCTGGGCTGTACAGATGAAAAAGCAGTCTTGGGGTCGTTGAGGTTCAGATAAAGGGAAGAGTTGGAGGAGGGAGGGGCTGTCAGAATTCTTTTCTCCCTTTCCTCAGGAGAGAGGGGACGTGGGGCCTGAGGCCTGGGTTGGCCTTCATTTCCAGTCTTGGGAAGGAGAAGAAACACCTAAATTGGTCACTTAATGTTGCCCTTGGGGGTGGGGTATCAGATCTGATCTTTGGCTTAATAAATCTTGGGCCACAACCCCAGCTGAGAGAGAGGGAGTCCCTGACTAGTTTTCGTGGCTTTTCCACGGGGTGGAGGGGGAAGGGGCGGTTTCTCCAGCAGAGGGCTGTAGGAGCACAAGGGCAGAGTCTGCTCCTAGAACCTCGAGAGAGAAAAGGAGGGTGAGGTCCAGGGATGCCCAGATGGGGAAGGAAAAGCTATTTTGGACTCAAGCATGCACACTTACCCACCCAGGGCTGCCTGGCGTCTTTTGTCCTTGCAGGCAGGGGCAAATTCTTCCCCCAATGCCCTCGACATCCTCCTCCCCTCTCTCAGCCAGGCCCTGGGTGAGTGATCCGTGGGGAATCAGGGTTCTCTAGGAGTCGAGATGGAAAAGCCAGGTGGGGAAGGATTAGTAGATGCAGGGGGATGTCTGATCTACCATTCAAAATGCTGTGCAATTGTTACATCCCTGTCTCCGTTCCTCAGTTTCCCTAGCTGTCTAGAAAGTCAAACAGACTACAAATGCCTTCCAGCCACGAGCGCCTCAGAAGGGATTCCCCCACATACCCCGTCGGGCGTCCTCTCACCTGCACGATCTGACGGGGCTGCACACTCAGCGTGGGGAAGTTGCCGCGCCCATGAATGGGAATCGGCTCGCTCAGGAGAGCGTCCAGTCGCTTCACCTGTGGCCAGCTCAGCCCGCTCAGGTGCCGTCCGGGGGAGGCCGACAAGGCCTCTGGGTCGGGGCCGCCGCCTGCCGGGGCTGCCGTGGCCACCGCCGTGGCCGCAGCCGTTCCCACCTGAGCAGCCGCCCGGTCCCGGCGCTCAGCTCCGCTCTCCGACGGCATCATCCGCCCGGCTCCCGAGCCCCGACGGCAAAAACCGTGGGGGTGGTTAAGGGGAGGAGGACAGGGAGAGCCGCTGGGCAGGGGCCAAGGCGGGGGGGGGGCACGGAGGCAGGGACGGGGCAGCAGCGACGGCGAGACAAAGCCAGGACACACCTCGGACGGCGACGACTTACCGACCCTAGCGCCTGCAGCTCGAGGCCCAGCGGACTCTTATAGGCCGCGGGCGACATGCCCATTGGCCCGGGCCGCTGCCACACAGCGAGAACCGCCCCGCCTCTCGACGCTCCGGACAGTGGTCTGCAGAGCTTTGCACGTGAGTCACTGTTCTCTAGGGAGATTCCGATTGGCTAGAGGGCACGCCCCTTCCCCGCCCTCCCTCTCAGGCTGAATTCCCTCCTTTGGTCCTTGAAGAACTTCTGTTCACTGTGATTGGCCCGGGCCTGGACTTAAAGGGACAGCGCCCACCCCGCCCCCGCAGGGTCAGGAGGAAGGGAAGTGACCTGCGGAGTTTGTAGCAGAGTCAGACAACTGAGAAATTCCAGGTTCTGTTTTTTGTTTTTTAGCGCTGAGAGAAATTGAGAAGTCACTTAGTCTTGTCCTCCTGGTCACCTACTATTTTCAGAAGCCCAAAGAGATTGCGCCACGTGATCGACTCTGCACAGCACTGCTCATGCTCTGGCACTTTTCCAGAGCTTAGGAAAGGTGTAATAATAAACTCTGTGCATACCAAGGTAAAAGCTTTTTTTTTTTTTTTTTTTTTGGAGACGGAGTCTCGCTGTATCACCGAGGCTGGAGTGTAGTGGCGCGATCTCGGCTTACTGCAACCTCCGCCTCCCGGGTTCAAGCAATTCTCCTGCCTCAGCCTCCCGATTAGCTGGGATTACAGGCATGCGCCACCAAACCCGGCTAACTTTTTTGTATTTCTAGTAGACACGGGGGTTTCACCATATTGGCCAGGCTGGTCTCGAACTCCTGACCTTGTGCTCCACCCACCTCG
Organism: Macaca mulatta; assembly: GCF_049350105.2. NCBI lineage: Eukaryota > Metazoa > Chordata > Mammalia > Primates > Cercopithecidae > Macaca > Macaca mulatta. The sequence goes on along the minus strand of NC_133406.1, from coordinate 213,963,140 downwards.
ACCTCCCAAAGTGCTGGGATTACAGGCGTGAGCCACCGCGCCCGGTCCTAAAGCTTTCTAAGGTACTCTGTTGATTGGCCTTGCAAACCACAGCATGATGAGCATTGATGTACAGCATAGCCAATTTAGGGAAGGAGAGATCTGCTCAGAGAGTGTTTGTGATTACCCCACTGTCACACAGCAAACTAGTCAGGCCTTGGTCCTGAACCAGGGCTATAGAATCTGTGGTGCATGTTTTTTCCACTGTACCTACCCAAACCCAGCACCTTTCTGGGGCTAGAGAATGAATAATGTGTTTACATGTTTTTCTGCAGGTCTAGACAAAATACAATTTTAAAAAATATATGTTTACATATTTTGATCTCACACTTTATAGGACCTAGGGGATGAGGCTTATGATTGTTGTTACTTTTATTTTTTATTTTTATTTATTTATTTTCTTGAGACAGTCTCGCTGTCGCCCAGGCTGGAGTGCAGTGACAATAATCTCAGCTCACTGCAAGCTCCGCCTCCCAGGTTCACAGCATTTTCCTACCTCAGCCGCCCGAGTAGCTGGGACTACATGCGCCTGCCACCATGCCTGGCTAATTTTTTGTATTTTTAGTAGAGACGGGGTTTCACCATGTTAGCCAGGATGGTCTCGATCTCCTGACCTCGTGATCTGCCCGCCTCGGCCTCCCAAAGTCCTGGATTACAGGCGTGAGCCACCGCACCCAGCCTATTTATTTGTTGAGACAGGGTCTCACTCTGTTGCCTGGACTGGAGTTGACTGGCATGATCATGGCTCACCGCAGCCTCAACCACCCTAGCTCAAGCAATCCTCCCAATCCCAGCCTCCGGAGTAGCTGGGACTACAGGCACACCCCACAGCACCCGGCTAATTTTTCTATTTTTTTGTAGAGATAAGGGTCTGGCCATGTTGCCCAGGCTGCTCTTGAACTTCTGGGCTCAAGTGATCTGCTCGCCTCAGACTCCCAAAGTGCAGGGATTACAGGTGTCAACTACTGTGCCTGGTCTGTTGTTACTTTTGTTTTTATATTTTTCCCCAACCTCACCTGTTACTTTTAATTTTTTTTTTTTTTCTGATTTTAAACATTTGTGCTGTAGCAAAAATTCAGAAATTGAGTCTATCTGATTCATTGCTGCAATTTATTTTTCTTAAATATTGTTCTCCCGGCCAGGCACGGTGGCTCACGCCTGTAATCCCAGCACTTTGGGAGGCTGAGGCGGGTGGATCACCTGAGGTCAGGAGTTCAAGACCCGTCTGGCTAACATGGTGAAACCCCGTTTCTACTAAAAATACAAAAAATTAGCTGGGCGTGGTGGTGGGCACCTGTAGCACCTGTATTCCCAGCTACTCGGGAGGCTGAGGCAGGAGAATCACTTGAACCTGGGAGGCGGAGGTTGCAGTGAGCCGAGATCCATGTCATTGTACTCCAACCTGGGCAACAAGAATGATACTCTGTCTCAAAAAAAATTTTTTTTCTAACAATACATTAAATTAAATTTCTTTCTCGTAATAGTCTCCCATTCGCCTGTCAGGCAGATTGGGGAGGAGTAATACACAAAATTTACAGGAGAAATCATGACCTAGAAACAGTAAACTACATCCCAATGCCATCAGGTTGACTCTGACAGACCTGGGACTAAACCCCAAGAGCCGGACTCTCACAACATTGCAGCTACTTCCTCTTTCTGGTGGCCAGCCCAGGCAAGAGGCTGCCCCTCTCGCTTCACTCCATCTTGTCTGTGATCAGGGGCTTTCTCTGGCCCTCAGGGAGGGGACCCACTACTTGTGCTACTGCTTGACTATGTGACCTTGGGGAAGTCCCTTTCATCATCCTCAAGGCAAGTGCTTGCTTTGTTTTACTTTTTCTTGAAAGATAAGAAATGGAGGGGCCCGGTGGTTCACGCCTGTAAGACCAGGGAGACCTCATCTCTATATAAAACATAGGGAGACCTCGGTCAGGAGATTGAGACCATCCTGGCTAACACAGTGAAACCCCGTCTCTACTAAAAATGCAAAAAAATTAGCCGGGTGTGGTGGCGGACACCTGTAGTCCCAGCTACTCGGGAGGCTGAGGCAGGAGAGTGGTGTGAACCCGGGAGGCGGAGCTTGCAGTGAGCCGAGATGGTGGCACTGCACTCCAGCCTGGGTGATAGAGCAAGACTGTCTCAACAACAACAACAACAACAACAACAACAACAACAACAACAACAACGGGAGACCTCATTTCTATATAAAATTGTAAAAAGGCCGGGTACAGTGGTTCATGCCTGTAATCCCAGCACTTTGGGAGGCCAAGGTGGGCGGATCATGAGGTCAGGAGTTCAAGACCAGCCTGACCAACATGGTGAAACCCCGTCTCTACTAAAAATACAAAAAATTAGCCGAGTGTAGTCACACGTGCCTGTAATCCCAGCTACTCAGGAGGCTGAGGCAGGAGAATTGCTTGAACCCAGGAGACGGAAGTTGTAGTAAGCTGAGATTGCACCACTGCACTCCAGCCTGGGTGACAGAGTGAGACTCCGTCTCAAATAAATTTTAAAAATAAATAAATAAATAAATAAAAAGAAATAGCAGCCAGAAGTGGTGGCTCATGCCTGTAATCCCAGCGCTTTGGGAGACTGAGGTGGGAAAGTCATCTGAGACCAGGAGTTTGAGACCAGTCTTCTTAGTGAGTCCTCATCTCTACAAAAATTAAAAGAAAGTAGCCTGGCATGGTGGCACGTGCCTGTGGTCCCACCTAGTCGGGAGGCTGAAGTGGGAGAATCACTTGAGGTGGGGAGGTCAAGGCTGCAGTGAACCATGTTTACACCACTGCACTCCAGCCTGGGTGACAAAGAGGGACCCTGTCTCAGAAAAGAAAAGAAATAGATAGAAATCTCCTTTGGCTGAGTCCAGAGTCTCCAAACCCTTGAACTTGAGACAGAGAGCCTCAGGTCTCTCTGAGGCTACTGATGAAAGAGCTTGAGGCTCAGCCACAGCACTGTCTCTTACCCCCACCTCCATACCCCAGCAGAGGAAGGAGGGGTGGGGGAAAGGAAACTAACATTTACTGAACACCTACTATGCACTAGATTATTTTACATACATAATAAGCTGTAATTCCTAAAGCTACACCACAAGATGTGGGATCATTATCCCCAATTTACAGATGAAGACACTGAGGTTTAGAGAGGTTAAGTGATATGCCCAAGGTTATACGGTCACTAATTGGCAGTTTGGGACTCAAATCCAGGTCTCCTGACCCCAGAGCCCTTTTGTTCAACCGCTCCTTTAAGAAGACTCAGCACAGATCAGTCATGCTTGGCACAGGCGTGGCACCACCCACAAGATCTATACATTCATTCATTCATCAGCCAACATACATTCTGAGCACCTACCTGTGTACCAGGTGCTGCGCTAGGCCCTGAGAAATAATAGGCAAGGTCCCTGCCCTTCTAGAACTTTTTTTTTTTTTTTTTTGAGACAGAGTCTCACTCTGTTGCCAGGCTGGAGTGCAGTGGCACAATTTTGGCTCAGTGCAACCTCCGCCTCCCAGGTTCAAGTGATTCTCCTGCCTCAGCCTCCCAAGTACCTGGGATTACAGGCCCACCCCTGACTAATTTTTGTATTTTTAGTAAAGGGTTTCACCATGTTGGCCAGGCTGGTTTCGAACTCCTGATCTCAAGAGATCTGCCCACCTTGGCCTCCCAAAGTGCTGGGATTACAGGCATGAGCCACCGTGCCCAGCCCTTCTAGAACTTTCGCTCTTTCTCCCTTTTTTTGTTTTAGAGATTGGGTTTCACCATGTTGCCCCAGCTAGTCTAATTCCTGACCTCAAATGATCTGCCTGCCACAGTCTCCCGAAGTGCTAGGATTACAGGTGTGAGTCACCGCTCCCAGCCCTAGAACTTTCTAATGTTGAAAGACAACAGTCAAGTAAACAAATAAAGAATACATTTCTGATAGTGCTAAAAAGAAAATAAAACAGGGTGATGGGGGAGAGAGCAACCGTGCATGTGTGAGTGTGAGATAGAGATACGGCAAGCGCGAGAACGAGAGATATCATGAGATGGTGTGGTTATGGAAGTCCTCCATAGTGAGGTGACATTTCCATTGGATCTGTTGGATCCACTTCTGCCCCATCTCCCTGTGTCTGGACAGCCAGGGCAACAGAGAAGGTACCAGGACACATATTCCTAGAACCCTGAAGGCCAGAACTAGGAGGGCCTTTGTCAATCTTTTTTTTTTTTTTTTGAGACAGAGTCTTGCTCTGTCACCCAGGCTGGAATGCAGTGGCACAGTCTCGGTTCACTGCAACCTCTACTTCCTGGGTTCAAGCAATTCTCCTGCCTCAGCCTCCTGAGTAGCTGGGATTACAGGTGCCCGCCACCATGCCTGACTACTTTTTTTTTTTTTGTATTTTTAGTAGAGTAGAGGTTTCACCATGTTGGCCAGGTTGGTCTTGAACTTCTGAGCTCAGGCAATCCGCCCACCTCGGCCTCCCAAAGTGCTGGGATTACAGGCATGAGCCACCGCGCCCGGGCCTGTTAATCTTCTCACTTTTTTTTTTTTTTTTTTTTTGAGACGGAGTCTCACTCTGTCGCCCAGGCTGGAGTGCGGTGGCGCGATCTCGGCTCACTGCAAGCTCCGCCTCCCGGGTTCACGCCATTCTCCTGCCTCAGCCTCCCGAGTAGCTGGGACTACCGGCGCCCACAACCGCGCCCGGCTAATTTTTTGTATTTTTAGTAGAGACGGGGTTTCACCGTGGTCTCGATCTCCTGACCTTGTGATCCGCCCGCCTCGGCCTCCCAAAGTGCTGGGATTACAGGCGTGAGCCACCGCACCCGGCCAATCTTCTCACTTTATAGATGTAGAAACAGTACAGAAATCAGGAGGGATTTACCCCAGGGAGAGTAGCTATGCTGGAAACCAGGCGGGGGGCAGGGCCTTGCAGTGACTGACTGGTGCTATGCCCATCCTAAACACTTGAATCAAGTTTTCTTTTCTTTTCTTTTTTTTTTTTTTGAGACTGAGTCTCACTCTGTTGCCCAGGCTGGAGTGCAGTGGCATGATCTTGGCTCACTGCAACTCCATCTCCCGGGTTCAAGCGATTCTCCTGCCTCAGCCTTCTGAGTAGCTGGAACTACAGGCACATGCCACCATGCCCAGCTAATTTTTGTATACTTTTTTAGTAGAGACGGGGTTTCACCATATTGGCCAGGCTGCTCTCGAACTGCTGACCTCGTGATCCACCCGCCTTGGCCTCCCAAAGTGCTGGGATTACACGTGTGAGCCACCGTGCCTGGCCGAATCAAGTTTTCTAAGGAAGGAAACTCTGAGATCTTTTTCCTCTCTCTTCCCTCCCTCTTTCCTTCCATCTGAGCTCGAAAGAACAATTAGCAAATTCATGCTTTGTGAATCACCTTTCTGTTGACACTTTCATTCCCAAAGCTGATTGTTTCAATGTTTGCCCAACATTGAACAAGACCTGATCATCACTGTGATGGGGCTGGAGATAATGGGGGATGTAGGAAGCTGAGAGAGAAGGGGTATATCCAGTAGGATTTTTCATTTTCACTAAGACCAGCTTTTAATTGTTCCAGTGAATGGAGGGGAACGTTGACTGGAGTACCCTCTGAAGAGTCCAGTTGGCTTTCAAATATTATATATGAGCCTTCCCTCTTCCTCCTACATAATTTTTCCATCTTAATTATTATTCCACCTGATTTTATTATTTTATTCCTATTATTTATTTTTCCGAGTTGGAGTCTCACTCTGTCATCAGGCCAGAGTGCAGTGGTGTGATCTCGGCTCACTGCAACCTCTGCCTCCTGGGTTCAAGCAATTCTCCCACCTCAGCCTCCTGAGTAGCTGGGGTTACAAGTGCCCGCCACCATGCCCAGCTAATTTTTGTATTTTTAGTAGAGACAGGGTTTTGCGATGTTGGTCAGACTGGTCTCAAACTCCTGACCTCAGGTGATCCACCCACCTAGGTCTCCCAAAGTGCTAGATTACAGGCGTGAGCCACCGCACCTAGCCTATTCTTATTTTTTTAGAGACATGGTCTTGCTTCTCCTGTCACCCAGACTGGAGTGCAGTGTCGTGATCATAGCTCAACCGCAGCCTCAAACATCTGGGCTCAAGTGATCCTTCCACTTCAGCCTTCTGAGTAGCTACGACTATGCCAAGCTAACTTTAAATTTTTTTGCAGAGATGGAGTCTTACTATTTTACTCGGGGTGGTGTCTCCTTACCTCAAGTGATCCTCCTGTCTTTGCCTCTTAAAGCACTTCAATAATAGGCATGAGACCCCGCACCTGAACTCCGACTGATCCTTTTTTTTTTTTTTTTGAGACAGAGTCTTGCTCTGTCGTCCAGGCTGGAGTGCAGTGGCATGATCTCGGCTCACTGCAACCTCTGCTTCCTGGGTTCAAGTGATTCTCCTGCCTTAGCCTGCCAAGTAGCTGGGACTACAGGCGTGTACCACCATGCCTGGCTACTTTTTGTATTTTTAGTAGACACAAGGTTTCATCATGTTGGCCAGGCTGGTCTCGAACTCCTGACTTCAAGTGATCTGCCCTCCTCAGCCTCCCAAAGTACTAGTATTACAGGCGTGAGTCACCTCACCTGGCCAACTGATTCTTTTTGAGATGGGGTCTTGCTCTGTTGCCCAGGCTAAAATGCAGTAACTTGATCCTGGCTCGCTGCAGCCTTCACCTTCCAGGCTCAAGTGATCCTCCCACCTTGGTCTTCACAGTAGCTGGGACCACAGGCATGCACTACCATGCTGGGCTAATTGTTTTATTTGTAGAGATTGAGTCTCACCATGTTGGTCAGGCTGATCTCGAACTCCTGGGTTCAAACAGTTCTCCCGCCTAGGCCTCCCAAGGTGCTAGGATTAGAGGCTTGATCCACCATGCCAGACCTCAATAGATTTTAAAAGGAAACTTACTCTGTATGATAATTGAGTCTTAGTGATATAATCACTCTTCCTATCTGGACCTCAGTTTCCTATTCTGTAAAATGGGAGTGAAATAGGAGTCAGGCTCTTCCATGCATATCTTCTATGTTTGAGATGGTGGGAAGGGAGAAAGGGTCCTGGGGAGAATCTTGTTTCATACATTGGCCCCTTCTCAGCTTCGGGACCCCAGACAAAAGTATTCTAGGAAGTGCTGTGTAGCTATATTATCAGCCCAGGTTACTGAGTGCCCTCTGTGCCTGGAACTGCACTAGGTGTTTCCACACAGTCTTTCATTTCAATTTTTTTTTTCTTTTTCTTTTTTGAATTGGAGTCTTACACTGTCGCCTGGGCTGGAATGCAATGGCGCAATCTCGGCTCACTACAACCTCTGCCTCCTGGGTTCAAATGATTCTCCTGCCTTAGCCTGCTGAGTAGCTGGGATTACAGGTGCGTGCCACCATGCCCGGCTAATATTTTGTATTTTTAGTAGAGACAGAGTTTCACTATGTTGGCCAGGCTGGTCTGGAATTCCTGACCTCATGATCCACCTGGCTCAACCTCCCACTGTGCCCGGCCTTCTGGTTTTTTTTTTTTTTGAGCCAGAGTCTTGCTCTGTCTCCCATGCTGCAGTGCAATGGCACAACCTTGACTCACTGCAACCTCTGCCTCCCGGGTTCAAGCGATTCTCCCACCTCAGCCTCCCAAGTAGCTGGGATTACAGGCGTGCAGTACCATGCCCAGCTAATTTTTGTATTTTTGGGTAGAGACGGGGTTTCACCATGTTGCCCAGGCTGGTCTCGAACTCCTGACCTCAAGTGATCCGCCCGCGTCAGCCTCCCAAAAAGCTGGGATTACAGGCGTGAGTCACCGCACCTGGCCTCATTTAATTTTCAGAACATGATCTTATGAAAAGGTGCAAACTCTTACTTTGCAGAAGTGGAAACTGAAGCTCAGAGAGGCTCATTTGTTCAGGGCTCCACAGTTGGAAAGAGGGACTTTATAGCCAGCTCTGACTGAATCCCAGGCCTGTTCTCTATCCAGGGCTCTGCCTCTGAAGATGACACAGTGAGTTCAGCTACATACGCTGAAGTAAAGAGGATCACCTATCCCCTCCTTCTATGGTTTTTGTCCTCCACCCTACCTCAGGTCCTACCAAGGTAATGGACCTTGTCATTAACAATAATTGTACCCCTACCCCAGGTAATTTGAATACCAAGTATCCTATCCTCCTAACACCACCTCCTATCTTTCCAGCTCACTCCTTGTACAGCTGGGAGTCCAGTAGTTCTTTGACCTGCCAGAACCTCCAGTCCACTGATACTGTTTTTGGTCACTGTTCCTTGCCTCCCTCATGTCTTGACTTTCCTCCTTTACCAGCTAGACTCCATGGAACATTGCTATAATTACATCCTAGCAACCCCTTATAATTACTTCCCTCAACCCCCTTGCCCGCTCTCATTAAACTACATCCACCTGGCAAGGCCACACCCTGGTTAATTCCACACAGGTGACGGAGGCTAGTGAGAGACACAGCCCTGCCGACTGGTCTCCTTCGAACGTCATGCCCACTATCCTCCAGGGGCCCTTAGCACTTGCTGGCGGGCAATCCCACCACATGACCCAGGCTTTTCACTCTCCTGCAGTCCTGCAGGACAAGGACATAACTTCTCTCTCCTCTGTCCCCGACAGCTCCTCCCCCATTGTCCTCTCATCCGGTGTTTCTGCTTTCTACTTCACTAAGAAAACAGGCAATCGGAGTAAGAGGAATAGTGTGGGGTGGTCAGAGGAGAATAAAAATTCCAGACAGCAGTTTCACATGACTATAGGCGAGGGTCTGATAAGACTCTGAAGAACAGGATGTGGACCAAGCTGGCCGAGACTGACTGGACCCAACATGGTGCTGGATTTGACATAGGTTTTTCCTCGGACCTCATTATGATAGATGCAGAAGGAAGATAAGGGGAAGGGTCCCTGGAGAATCTCCCACCAGCCTGCCCACTGGGAGGATGGGGTGGAGACTCAGGAAGTTCACACCATTTGCAAGGGAGAGGAGTGTGGCCTCTCCCGTTCCTGGGTGGGGACCTGGGATTCAATCTGTGAGGTGGGGGCCTGTAAGCAGGAACTCCTCTTGCTATGCTGAGCTTTTTTTTCCTTTTCGCCCAATAAATTCTGTTCCCCCTCACCCTTCAAAGTGTCTGCGTGCCTAACTCTTCCTGGTCCTGTGAGAAGAACCCGTTTTTTCCTACAACAATTACATGCCCATTAACATACCAAAAATCACACACCCACCAGCACCACAGCAGTTCTGAGAACACCCATAATTGGTGTAAAAATGAGTGGCGCCACAGTTCCGAGAAATCTCCACCTTTCTCCAGGAGTTTTCGTGAATATTCCACCACTTGGTGAAAGAAACCCATAAAATGGCCTGGCATAGTGGCTCATGCCTGTAATCTTAGCACTTTGGGAGGCCGAGGCAGGTGGATCACCTGAGGTCAGGAGTTCGAGACCAGCCTGGCCAACATGGTGAAACCCCGTCTCTACGGAAAATACAAAAATCAGCTGGGTGTGGTGGTGCATGCCTGTAATCCCAGCCACTCGGGAGGCTGAGGAAGGAGAATTGTTTGGACCTGGAAGGTAGAGGTTGCAGTGAGCCAATATTGCACCACTGCAGCCCAGCTTGTGCGGTGGGAGCGAGACTCCATCTCAAAAAAAAAAAAAGAAACCCATAAAGGTAAACCCAAACCCTCTTGTGTGACTCTCTCTTGAGTCTGCCCACACTCCCGTTCAGTGTGTACTTTTTGCTTTGCAATAAATCTTGGTATTTTCACTACTTTCTGACTCATTCGGGAATTGCTTCTCGCAATGGCATCAAGAACCTGGACACTGGCTGGGTTGAGGTTCTGCTGGCTTTGGGGGACCTTCCCCAGCCCACCAGTATCAAGAAGACAATTTCCTTGGATTCAACACCTCTATCCGTTCACCTGGGTCTGTGCCTTATCGTTTTCAGCCTCCACTCCTGCCCCTGAGAATGACCCCTGCTTGCTCCTCTCCAAGGCTACACCTCCATTTGTATACCACATCTCATCCTTCTCACAAGCTCAAGGCCTTTGCTCCAGCAAGTGTCCCTCTGTCCCTGACTAGATCATTCCAATCACCATTAAAATATGATCCCTTGGGCCAGGAGTAGTAGCTCACACCTATATTCCTAGCACTTTGGGAGGCCTAGGCAGGAAGGATCACTTGAGGCCAGGAGTTCAAGACCAGCCTAGGCAACACAGCAAGACCCTGTCTCCAAAATAAAATAATGAAAAACAATTAGCCGCGCGTGATGGCTCACACTTGTAGTTCTAGTTACTCGGGAGGCTGAGGCAGAAGGATTACTTGAGCATGAGAGTTCAAGGCTGCCATGAGCTATGATTGCGCCACTGTACTCTAGCCTGGGCGAGAGTAAGATCCTATCTCAAATAATAATAATAATAACATCAGCCCGGGCGCGGTGGCTCACACCTATAATCCCAGCACTTTGGGAGGCCAAGGTGGGAGGATCACCTGAGGTCAGGAGTTTGAGACCAACCTGGCCAACATGGTGAAACCCTGTCTCTACTAAAAATACAAAAATTAGCCTGGCGTGGTGGCGTGCGTCTGTAATCCCATCTACTCAGGAGGCTGAGGCAAGAGAATCGCTTGAAGCTGGGAGGCAGAGGTTGCAATAAGCCGAGATCACGCCATTGCACTCCAGCCTGGGCGACAAGAGTAAGACTCCGTCTCAAAAACAATAATAATAATAATAATAAATAATAATAATAATAATAATTTATTGCATCTAAAAAAAAGAAAATGCACAACAAAACCAAGAGCCTCTCTTGACCCCAAGCCTCTCCTCTTCTATCCCACTTCTCTCTCTCTTTTTTTTTTCTTTTTTTTAAGCCAGAGTCTCTCTCTGTCACCAAGCTAAAGTGCACCGGCTCCCTCTTGGCTCACTGCAAACTCCACCTCCCCCATTCAAGTGATTCTCCTGCCTCAGCCTCCCAAGTAGCTAGGATTACAGGTGCCCACCCCTTCGCCTTGCTAATTTTTCTGTTTTTAGTAGACACAGCATTTCACATGTTAGCCAGGATGGTCTCAAACTCCTGACCTCAGGTGATCTGCCCACCTCGGCCTCCCAAAGTGTTGGGATTACAGGCGTGAGCCAACATGCCTGGCCCCCATTTCTCTGTATAGCAAAACTCTTTGACAGCATCTACAATTGTTGCTGCTTTCAGGGTTCTCCTGTTCGCTCTTGCATACACTTCAGCCTGGCTTCTGTTGCCAGCACTCTACCCAAACTGCTTTTGTCAGAGTCGCCAGTGACCTTCACATTGCCAAATCTAATTTTATTTATTTATTTATTTATTTATTTATTTATTTATTTATTGAGATGGAGTTTCACTCTTGTTGCCCAGGCTGGAGTGCAGTGGCGCAGTCTCGGCTCACTGCAACCTTCACATCCCGGGCTTAAGTGATTCTCCTGCCTCAGTCTCCCAAGTAGCTGGGATTACAGGCATATGCCACCATGACTGACTAATTTTGTATTTTTAGTAACAACAGGGTTTCACCATGTTGGCCAGGCTGGTCTTGAACTCCTGACCTCAGGTGATCCGCCCACCTTGGCCTCCCAAAGTGCTGGGATTACAAGCAAGAGCCACTGTGCCCGGCCAATTATTTTTATAAAAGAACAACTTCACTAAGATATAATTCACGTAACATATAATTCATCCATTTTTTAAAACTGTTTGTTTGTTTGTTTATTTATTTAGAGATGGAGTCTGGCTCTGTCACCAAGGCTGGAGTGCAATGGTACAATCTTGGCTCACTGCAACCTCTGCCTCCTGGGTTCAAGTGATTATCCTGTCTCAGCCTCCCAAGTAGCTGGAATTACAGGTGTGTGCACCACTACTCCTGGCTAATTTTTGTATTTTTAGTAGAGATGGAGTTTTGCCGTGTTGGTGAGACTGGTCTCGAACTCCTGACCTCAAGGGATCCACCTATCTCAAGCTCCCAAAGTGCTGGGATTACAGGCATGAGCCATCGCGCCTAGCCTATATGTTTTCATTTCTCTTCAGTATACATTCAGGAGTAGAAATGTTGGTTGTAAGGTAATTTTTTTGTTTAGCCATTTGAGGAACTGTCAGACTGTTTTCCAAAGCAGCTGCACCATTTTTCATTCTCACTAGCAGTGTTTGAGGACTCCAATTTCTCCACATCCTCACCAACACTTGTTGATTACTGTCCTTTTTGACTATAGCCATCCTGATGGGTATGAAATAGTGTCTCATTGTGGTTTTGATTGCATTTTTCATGTGTATCTTTTCATGTGCTTATCGGTCATCTGTATCTTTGGAGAAATGTCAATTGAGTTCCTTTGCCGATTTTTAAATTGTGCTATTTATTATCATTGAGTTGTAAGGGTTCTTTATTTATTCTAGATACAATCCCTTATATGATTTGCAATATTTTTTCCCATTTTAATTATTAATTCTTAATCCTCATATTTTATTTAACCTCTAAATTGCCCAAGACACAACTGATCATTCCTTCTTTGTAATTCTTTCTTTTTTCTTTCTTTCTCTTCTCTTCTCTTTTCTGTCTCTCTCTCTCTCTCTCTCTCCCTCCCTCCCTCCCTCTCTCTCTCTCTCTCTTCTTTCTTGATGGATTCTCACTTTGTCACCCAGGCTGCAATCTCTGCTCACTGCAACCTCTGCTTCCCAGGTTCACTCAGCCTCCCAAGTAGCTGGGATTACAGGTGCCCGTCACCACGCCTAGCTAATTGTTGTATTTTTAGTAGAGACAGGGTTTCACCACGTTGACCAGGCTGGTCTCGAACTCCTGACCTCAGGTGATCCGCCTACCTCGGCCTTCCAAAGTTCTGGGATTACAGTCGTGAGCCAATGTGCCTGGCTCCTTTTAATACTTTCTTCCTTTGGCTTTTTTTTTTTTTTTTTTTTGAGACAGAGTCTTGCTCTGTTGCCTGGACTAGAGTGCAGTGGTGTGATCTCTGCTCACTGCAACCTCTGCTTCTGAGATTCAAGTGATTCTGGTGCCTCAGCCTCTGGAATAGCTGGGACTACGGGCACAGGCCACCATGCCCAGCTAATTTTTGTATTTTTTGGTAGAGATGTGGGTTTCTCCATGTTGGCCAGGCTGGTCTCGAACTCTTGGCCTCAAGTGATCCACCCGCCCCGGCCTCCCGAAGTGCTGGGATTACAGGTGTGAGCCACCATGCGTGGACCTTCCCTTGGCTTCTAAAACACCACAGTGTCCTAGTTTTCCTTCTGTTTCACTGACTGCTGTGGTTTCCTCCATATCCACTCAGCCTCTAAAGAATGAAATGCCCAGGACTTACTCCCTGGTCTTTTGTTTTCTGTCTACACTCATTCCCTTGGTGATCTCACCAGTCTCAAGCTTGAAATACCATCTCTGTGCTGGCAAATCCCAGATTTATTTATTTATTTATTTATTTATTTATTTATTTTTTGAGACAACATCTGACTCACTCTGTCACCCAGGCTGGAGTACAGTGGTGTGATCTCGGCTCACTGCAACCTCTCTCTCCCGAAATCCCAAATTTATATATTTCAGTCCAGAGCTCTGTCTGGCACTCCAGGCTCATTTATTTAATTTTAGTCAACATCTGTACTTTTATGTTTGTAGTCATCTCAAATTTTGCATGTTCAATGTTGACTTTTCGAACTGAAGTCCTAGCAAATGGCAAATTCCAGTTCTTGGCCCCAAGCCCTGAAGCCACTTTCCACTCCTTTTTCTCTCACGCTGCACTTTTGATTTGTCAGCAAGCCCTGTGGGCTCTGCCTTCAGAACCCAGACAGGCCCTGACCACATCTCGGCCCCACCCCCAGCTTACTGCCACTTCTGTGGTCTAAGCCACGCCCCACTCTCCAGGATTTTTGGAGCCTTTCTGCCTTGTGCTTCTCACCTACAGTGTTTTCAACCCAGCAAGCCAGTGTGATCCTTTTTATTTTTATTTATTTATTTTTTTTGAGACGGAGTCTCGCTCTGTCGCCCAGGCTGGAGTGCAGTGGCCGGATCTCAGCTCACTGCAAGCTCCGCCTCCCGGGTTCACGCCATTCTCCGGCCTCAGCCTCCCAAGTAGCTGGGACTACAGGTGCCCGCCACCTCGCCCGGCTAGTTTTTTTGTATTTCTTAAATAGAGACGGGGTTTCACTGTGTTAGCCAGGATGGTCTCGATCTCCTGACCTCGTGATCCGCCCATCTCGGCCTCCCAAAGTGCTGGGATTACAGGCTTGAGCCACCGCGCCCGGCCGTGATCCTTTTTAAACCCAAGTCAGATCATGTAATTTTAATGCCTCCTTCTCATTTGGAGTAAAAGCCACAATCTCCTGCCACACCCCTTCCCTTATCAGGGGCAGCCACACTGGCCTCCCTGATGTGCCTCAACCATGCCAGGCACGCTCCCACCTCGGGGCCTTGCAACTGCTCTTCCATCTGCCTGGCATGATCTCCTTTGATCCCCACATGGCTGCTCCCTCAATTCCTCCAGGTCGTTTTCTCCATGTCTGCTGTTCTCAGGGAGGCCTTCTCTGACTATCCAATTAGAATGGCACCTTCGCTCCCTACACCTGCTGGCCTCTTCTCTATTTCCAAAGTACCTAACACCATCTACCATGCTGCGTATTTACCTATTTATTGCCCCATTTCCCGCCCCTGGAACCAAAGCTCCAGGAGAGCAGGGATTTTGTTTTCTATGTAATCCAGCACCTGGAAACCTGTGTATGCTCAGTAAATATTCATGGGATGAGTGAAGGTGATACAGGACTAATATGGGTCGCAGAAGAATGGAAAATTCCAGGCAGCAGTTTCACATGACTAGCAAAAGGAAGCTGTTGAAATAACTGCAGAAGCTAAGGGCTCATAAGACCCTGAAAAATCAGGGCATGGGCCAAGCTAGCTGAGACCAACTGGACACAGCATGGCACTGGATTTGACCTAGGTTTCTCCTAGGACCTCATTATACGCTCATTAACATACTAAAAATCACACACCCACCAGCCCCACAATAGTTCCCATATTTGGTGTAAAAATGGGTGGCACCACAGTTCCAAGAAATCTCCACCTTTTTCCAGTAACTTTCATAAATATTCCACCCCTTGGTTAAAGAAATCTATAAAAATAGAAACCATAGCCGGGCACGGTGGCTCACGCCTATAATCCCAACACTTTAGGAGGCCAAGGTGGGCGGATCACATGAGATCAAGAGTTTGAGACCAGCCTGGCCAACATGGTGAAATCCCGTTTCTACTAAAAATACAAAAAATTAGCTGGGCATGATGGCACATGCCTGTAATCCCAGCTACTCAGGAGGCTGAGGCAGGAGAATCGCTTGAACCCGGGAGGTGGAGGCTGTAGTGAGCCAAGATCACGCCATTGCACTCCAGCCTGGGCAACAAGAGCAAGACTTTGCCTCAAAAAAAAAAAGAAGAAGAAGAAAAAAAAAAAACCGCAAAGCCCCTTGTGCGATTCTTTCTTGAGTACACCGGCACTCCCCTCTTGAGTGTGTGTACTTTTAAAACTTTAAAAAAAATTTTTTTGAGACAGGGTCTCACTCTGTGGCCCAGGCTGGGAGTGCAGTGGCACAATCACAGCTCACTGCAGCCTCAACCTCCAGGGCTCAAACTATCCTCCCACGTCAGCCTCCTGAGTAGCTGGGACTACAGGCACTCGCCACCACACCCAGCTAATTTTTGTAATTTTTGTAGAGATGTTGCCCAAGCTGGTCTTGAACTCCCAAGCTCAAGCAATCCGGGATTACAGACATAAGCCACCGTGCCCAGTCAAAGCTCCAGTTCTTCTTCTTTTTTTTTTTGTTTTTTTTTGTAATTTTTAGTAGAGACGGGGTTTCACCGTGTTAGCCAGGATGGTCTCGATCTCCTGACCTCGTGATCCGCCCATCTTGGCCTCCCAAAGTGCTGGGTGGCTTGAGCCACCGCGCCCGGCTTTTTTTCGTTTTTTTTTTTTTTTTGAGACAGAGGTTCTCTCTTGTTGCCCAGGCTGGAGTACAATGGCGTGATCTCGGCATACTGCAACCTCCGCCTCCAGGGTTGAAGAGATTCTCCTGCCTCAGCCTCACAAGTAGCTGGGATTACAGGCATACGCCACCACGCCCGGCTAATTTTGTATTTTTAGCAGAGATGGGGTTTCTCCATGTTGGTCAGGCTGGTCTTGAACTCCCGACCTCAGGTGATCCACCTGCCTTGGCCTCCCAAAGTGCTGGGATTACAGGCGTGAGCCACCGCGCCCGGCCAAAGCTCCAGTTCTTGTCCCATCTTGGCCTCTTATTGGCTGGGTGACCTGGTGCAAACCCCTCCCCTTAACTGAGCCTCGATGTCCTCCTCTATTCATTAGGTCATGACCATCTATGTCTCAGGGCTGGCATAAAAGACCCAGTGTGTGAGCAGTGTCTGGCATGTAGTCAAGGCTGGCTTGCCCTCCTCAGAAACTACCAGTTTGCTAATTTGGTACAAGCTTCAGACTGGTGTGGATTTCGGTGGTGCGGGGATACAGTGGAGTGGAGAAGGAAGGTAGAAGAGAGAGGGACACCAGAGAAAGCAGACGAGGCCCTGAGAGAGAATCTGCAGGGCCAGAGGCTGGACTCTGAAGGCCAGGACAAGCACAGAAGCCTGAGCTGTCCCTGGTGGGATGTGAGCAGGGCAGATGTTCCTATCTCCCTTCCCTCAGGTGTGGAGCTGCTCATGAAGCCCCTCCCTGTCTAGAAGCTGGTTCAGCCCATCTGATCCGACCCTGTAGGGAGGCAGGCAGAGATGAGTGGTGAGAAAGCCCATTTCACAGGTGAAGAAACTGAGGCTCAGGAAGGTGGCAATTTGCGTCTCTGTCTCATCTCGCCTGCCAGGGTAGAAGCTCCTGGGATTCAAGCGCCATTTAGTTCCTGTTTCTGTTTCCTCAGGGCCAATGCTGTTGATTGAAAACCGAGTGAGTGCTCCTCAGTGGTTTCCCAGCCCCACCAGACCCCACGCCCCTTTTGTAACAAGTATCAGTATCTTGCAATGCCCCTTTCCTATAACAGAATACAATTCATAGATTATGTGATCTATTTATACACTACTAATTTATTTATTTATTTATTTTTTGAGATGGAGTTTCACTCTTATTGTCCAGGCTGGAGTGCAATGGCATGATCTTGGCTCACTGCAACCCCCTCCTCCCAGGTTCAAGTGATTCTCCTGCCTGAGTCTCCCAAGTAGCTAGGATTGCAGGCATGTGCCACCATGCCTGGCTAATTTTGTATATTTAGTAGAGCTGGGGTTTCACCATGTTGGGCAGACTGGTCTCAAACTCCTGACCTCAAGTGATCCACCCGTCTCAGCCTCCCAAAGTGCTGGAATTACAGGCGTGAGCCACCATGCCTGGCCTTATACATTACTAATGTAGCAGGATGAGCCACAGACAAAACTCCTCAGACACCGGATTAAAGAAGGAAGAGGTTTTTTATTCGGCCGGGAGCATCGGCAGACTCGAGTCTTAAGAGCCGAGCTCCCCAAAAAAGAAATTCTTGGTCTTTTTAAAGGCTTACAAGTGTAAGGGGTCCACGTGAAAGGGTCGTGATAAGTCGAGCAAGCATGGGAAACGTGACTGGGGGCTACATGCATTAGCTAACAGAACAAAAAGTTTTACAATGCTTTTTTCATACAGTGTCTGGAATTTACAGATAACACAAGTAGTTTAGGCCAGGGGTTGATGTTATTATTATTACTTTGTTTAACTCCTAGGGCTGGGGGGTGGTGCCAAGGTTGTCTGGCTATTTATCTTACTTTTGTTTCTTTCTCTCTTTCCTCCTGTCTTGTGAACTAGGCAAGGTAGGGGGAAGAGGGCAGCAGGAGTAGTAGTGGTCTCCTTCCTTACTAATTTTGAAGAAAAAAAAAATCAATGTCCTAACTGAAAGTAAGAAAATAAAAGTAAAATCAGGTCGGGCGCGGTGACTCACTCCTGTAATCCTAGCACTTTGGGAGGCCGAGGCGGGCAGATCACGAGGTCAGGAGTTTGAGACCATCCTGACCAACATGGTGAAACCCTGTCTCTACTAAAAATGCAAAAATTAGCCAGGCATGGTGGCGTGTGCCTGTAATCCCAGCTACGTGGGAGGCTGAGGCAGGAGAATTGCTTGAACCCAGGACATGGAGGTTGCAGTGAGCCAAGATAGCGCCACTGCACTCCAGCCTGGATGACAGAGTGAGACTCTGTCTCAGAAAAAAAAAAAAGGGCCAGGTGCAATGGCTCACGCCTGTAATCCCAGCACTTTGGGAGGCCGAGGCAGGTGGATCACGAGGTCAGGAGATCGAGACCATCCAGGCTAACATGGTGAAACCCTGTCTCTACTTAAAAAAAAAAAAATTATCCGGGCGTGGTGGTGGGCACCTGTAGTCCCAGCTACTTGGGAGGCTGAGGCAGGAGAATGGCGTGAACCCGGGAGGCGGAGCTTGCAGTGAGCCGAGATGGCACCACTACACTCCAGCCTGGGCGACAGACTGAGACTCCGTCTCAAAAAAAAAAAAAAAAGAAAGAAAAGAAAAACAATCTATAATCTCTCTCTCTCTTTTTATTTTTTATATTTTATTTTATTTTATTTTTTTGAGACAGTCTCGCTCTGTCGTCCAGGCTGGAGTGCAGTGGCGCGATCTCGGCTCATTGCAACCTTAGCCTCCAGGGCTCAAGCGACTCTCCTGCTTCAGCCTCCAGAATGGCTGGGTTTATAGGCACTCACCACAACACCCAGCTAAGTTTTGTGTTTTTAGTAGAGACGGGGTTTTGTATTTTAGTAGAGACAGGGTTTCACCATGTTGACTAGGCTGGTCTTAAACTCCTGACCTCAGGTGACCCACCCGCCTCGGCCTCCCAAAAGGCTCCCAAAACGCGGTGGCGTGAGCCACCACGCCCAACCTATTTATTTGTTTAATTAATTAATTAATTAATTTGAGACAGAGCCTCGCTCTGTTGCCCAGGCTAGAGTGCAGTGGCTCAATCAAGGGTTATCGTAATCTCTGTCTCCTAGGCTGAATCTATTCTCCCACCTCAGCCTCACCAGTAGCTGAGACTACAGGTGCACACCACCACACCCGGCTAATTTTTTTTTTTTTTTTCAGAGACTGGGTCTCGCAGTGTTGCCCAGGCTGGTCTTGAATTCCTGGGCTCAAGTGGTCCGCCCTCCTCAGCTTCTCAAAGTGCTGGGATTACAGGCATGAGCCACCACGCCGGCCTTGTCTTTTTTTTTGAGACGGAGTCTCACTGTCACCAGGCTGGAGTGCAGTGGCGTAATCTCGCCTCACTGCAACCTCCGCCTCTCGGGTTCAAGCGATCCTCCTTGCCTCAGCCTCCTGAGTAGCTAGGACTACAGGTGCGCGCCACCGCGCCCAACTAATTTTTTTTTTTTTTTTTTTGTATTTTTAGCAGAGACGGGGTTTCACCACGTTGGCCAGGGTGGTCTCCATTCCTTGACCTCGTGATCCCCCGGTCTTGGCCTCCCAAAGTGCTGGGATTATAGTCGTGAGCCACCACGTCTGTCTTTTTAAAACCTGTAAATACTCAGGCCTAGGCCGGGCACGGTGGCTCAAGCCTGTAATCCCAGCACTTTGGGAGGCCGAGACGGGCGGATCATGAGGTCAGGAGATCGAGACCATCCTGGCTAACCCGGTGAAACCCCGTCTCTACTAAAAAAATACAGAAAACTAGCCAGGCGAGGTGGTGGGCACCTGTAGTCCCAGCTACTCGGGAGGCTGAGACAGGAGAATGGCGTGAACCCGGGAGGCGGAGTTTGCAGTGAGCGGAGATCCGGCCACTGCACTCCAGCCTGGGCGACAGTGCCAAACTCTGTCTCAAAAAAAAAAAAAAAAAAAAAAAAAAAAAAAAAAAACTCAGGCCTACTCTTGTAGAAAAAAGACTTCTCAAATTTGAATGTGCCCGGGAGTCACCTGCGGCTCCTGGGAAAATGCAGGTTCTGAGTCAGCAAGTCTGGGGCTAGACCTGAGAGCCTGCATTTCTAACCTGCTCCCAGGTGGTGCCCAGTTATTGCTCCGCAGGCTGGCAAAAGATGACCTTGGCTGCAGATCTGAGGGGCTGCGAAGCTCAGGGCGTCCAGTTCCCGGAGTGCCCCCTGCCCAGAACCGACCCCTCCCAGACCCCAGTGAGGGTCAGCCCTCTTCCAGGCCTGCCCTAGACCGCTGCCCAGGGAAGCGCACGCACTGCCGCAGCCGCAGCCGCCCAGTCTGATTCCTGGCAACCACTTGGCTGGGCGCCCGCTGCAGCGACAGCATTTCCCACGGGAGGAGCCGCGCCGGGAATGGGCCGCGGGGGAGGGAGGGAGGGAGGGGGAGGGAGGGAGGCCCCGCCCCGGGAATTGTCCTCTGAAGGGGCGGGGCATGGGCGTCCCCGGCCCTGCTAGCCCCATCTCCTTCCCTGTCCCTGCTTGGGTGAGTAAATTCCTAGTGCTTTGATTCGCTTGCCCCTCCTTCCGTCCCTCCCCACTTCCTCCTCGCTCGCTCGTTCCCTCCACCTTCAGTCTGAGCTGCGCCCTTACCATGGGAAGCCCGCGGTGACCCGGCTGTTCCCTGTCCGCCACCTCCCTCCAGGCAGGAGGCTTATGGAGGGCTATTGCTGGTCTGGGCAGGGCAGGGGCCGTGGTTCCTGGGGAGGACGGAGGAGGTCTCCCACCCGCGAGAACGAGGCCAGGCTAAACTGCTTTCCCGACTCTGCTGGAAGGCAAAACATGAGCCCCTAACAACAGCAACTGTCCTTCCCTCCCAGGAGGACTGCACTCTACAGTTTACAGGACACTTTTCTTGCCACTGTCATGTTTTATCCTCATAAACTCGGTATTCTTGCCATTTCACAGATGGCAAAACTGAGGTCCAGAGAGGCCAAGTCACTAGGACAAGGTGCCAGAGCTCAGAGGACATTCCAGGACCTGAACCTGGTATACCATACATGTTGTAGGAGAAGCTTTCTGGATCTTCTGGGCCTGGATTATCCAGGAATACCATTCCAACCCTTGAACGTGGGGCTCTAAATTTCCACCAGGATCCTTTTTTTTTTTTCTTTTGAGACAGTTTCCCTTTGTCGCCCAGGCTGGGGTGCAGTGGTGCGATCTCGAAACCTCTGCCTCCCAGGTTTGTAAGAGATTCTTCTGCCTCAGTCTCTGGAGTAACTGGGATAACAGGCATGCGCCACCATGACCTACTGCTTTTGTATTTATTTATTTATTTATTTATTTATTTATTTTTTCGAGAAAAGTCTCACTCTTATCCCCCAGGTTTGAGTGCAATGGCTCCATTTCGGCTAACTGCAACCTCTGCCTCCCAGGTTCAAATGATTCTCCTGCCTCTGTCTCCCAAGTAGCCGGGATTAAGTCTCCTGCCACCACGCCCAGCTAATTTTTGTATATTGTAGTAGAGACGGAGTTTCACCATGTTGACCAGGCTAGTCTCGAACTCCTGACCTCAGGTGATCCACCCACCTCGGCCTCCCCAAGTGCTGGGATTACAGGCATGAGTCACTGTGCCCGGCCTGCTTTTGTATTTTTAATAGAGATGGGGTTTCGTCATCTTGGCCAGGCTGGTCTCGAACACCTGACCTCAGGTGATCCACCTGCCTTGGCCTCCCAAAGTGCTGGGATTACAGGCATGAGCCACCCCACCTGGCCACCATCAGGATCCTTAACTTTGAATACCAGAGCTGGAAGGCTAAACCATTATACAGAGGGGGAAACTGAGGCCCACGAAGGGGAAGGGTCTTGCCCAAGCTCAGAAGCCAGATAAGGTTCTGACCCCCACTCCTTAGAGTTTCAGATGAAGTTTCTGGGCCTTTCACAGCTCCCTGTCTTTCCTGCCTGAGCAACTGGGGCCTGTGTTTGGGTACAATGGGTGGGAGGGGTTAGGGCAAGAATCCTCCAAATCAAAGCATGCACCCAGCAGGGAAGGGGAGAAGATTTAGTGCCTCTGAAAATACACTTTGCCTTTAGGCTTTATTTCCTAAGACAGAGATGTGTCACTAAAGCAAGGAGATGATAGTGGGTTTTGACTTGATTTTGTTTTTCACTATTTTGCTTCCCAGGCAGGAGGCCCAAGCCCTGACAACAGAGGTGAGAGAGGCTGTGCCAGCCCTGCTCTGGGCATGTTTGGGCTCAAGGGCCAGACTCTGCCTCCAGTCTAGGGCCAAGCTGGGGCCTGTGGCAGGATCATATAGAGGTGAGTGCATTTTCTGTGAGTGACCCCATCGAGGCCTAGCCCAGAACAGGTGGGGGCTCTGTGTGGGCCTGGGTGGAGATCTTTCTCACTGGGCACAGACTCAGTTTATGACCAAGGTCAGGGCCCATCCTGGGATCAGGGAACAGGGAGAAGCAGCTCTTAGCTTCTCCCAGGACAGAACCAGCCCAGGATTCTTGCTCTAGGAGGGTGAGTCAGGCAGGCGTCTTGGAGTCCACAGGTCTTAGGCTCTTGGGCTGGAGCACAGGCTCTGGGTGAAGGTGATGTCCGTGAGCTGAGGTCCAGGCTCTCTGGCTCACCAGTGGGTGGGTTTTCAGGGCAGATGAACCCCCCATCTCTACCCACATTCCCCACCTTACAGCTCAACCACCAGGACTCTGTGAACATGACTGGCCATCTCCTTCCACTGCTCCTACTTAAGGTCCTGGTGCTTACACAGGAAAGTGGTACCACAACCAGCTCTTTCTAGTGGCAGCTGGACTTGTGGTTGGGGGGTTGCAGCTTCTCTAACTGTCCTCAGGGCTCTGTCCAGAGGTGTGGATTCTGGTAAACTGGCTAGCTGGAAAGAATAACCAAAAGCCCTCCACCATGGTCAATTTCAGGCTACGCACATGACATCACTACACGTGAAGTTGCGAAGAGATGTGCAGAATTGGCTCCAGAACCCCCCTGTCCCTGTCCCAGGACAGTCCCATTGCCTTCCACGGGGCCCAGAAAGGTTCTGGGGTCCTGCTGGCTTACCAAGTTAGGGTACCCTCGAGGACTTCCTGTCCTGCCCTTGTGCCTGCTGGTGTGAGGTGACTGTGATTATGATTGTGGCTATAGCTGACATTGTGATTGTGATGGTTACTGGTGTCTTTTCAGTGACGGAGAGAAGGGGCCAGTCAAGGAAGTGCCTTTGTCACTCAAGGGACATTGCCAGGTGCCCAGGAGTATGAGGGCCAATTAGGGCCCAGGGTCCTCAGGGCTGTGTTGTGGCTCTATGCAGGAAACTGGAAACCTGATGTAACCTAATGGACACATCTCCTGCCACTCTCCCCTCCCTCCACTGTGCATTGATCACCTGGCCTCATGCTGCACTGAGGAGACAGGAACCCAGCTGTGGGATGCGCTCACCTTTCCATGTTGTAATCTGTATTCCCACCTGTACCGTGCCCATCTTCTCCTTCCTGACTCCCATCTGAGGTTGAGTCCCTCCTCTTATCAAAGGACAGTCTTTTTTTTTGAGATAGAGTCTTGCTGTCGCTCAGGCTGGAGTGCAGTGGTGCAATCTCAGCTCACTGCAACTTCTGCCTCCCCAGTTCAAGCAATTCTCCTGTCTCAGCCTCCTGAATAGCTGGGATTACAGGCGTGCACCACCATGCCTGGCTAATTTTTTTGTATTTTTAGTAAAGATGGGGTTTCACCATGTTGGCCAGGCTGGTCTCGAACTCCTGACCTCAAGTGACCCTCCCACCTTTCCCTCCCAAAGTGTTGGGATTACAGGCGTGAGCCACCACTCCAGGCCTAAAAGACAGTCCTTAGTGGCTTCCCATTGGCTGGAATAAAATGCTGATTCTTTACGGGAGACTTTAGCCTCATCTCCCCCTCACATCCCCGGCTCCTTGTGTTCCAGTTTCCACTGGCCCCTTTTCCGTTCTACAAGCACGACAAGCTTGTTCCTACCTCAGGGACTTGGAGCCCACAGTTGCCTCCTAGTCTCTGCATGTCTGGTTCCTCATCCTCCCAGTCTTGGCCCAAAGAGCCCTTCCCGACCTTTCCCTCTAAAGGGGGCTCCCCAGTTACTCTCCATCTTTTCACCTTTGTTGTGGTCGGCCCAGCTCTGATCGTCTGCCGTTGCCTTGTTTACTGCAGTGTGACTTGTTTCAGGGTCTTCCCTATAAGAGTGTAAGCTCCATGAGGGCAGTGTGCTCATTCTCTGTGGTACCTGGAATCTGGCTGGTACGAGATAAATGCACATGGAATATGTATATACCTGTCTGTGTTTATTTCCCCTTTTTGTCCCTGGGCCGTTGTTAACATCTTGCTTTCGGGTCCAAGCCTGGTTTCTTCTCTCCACTGGGCTATAAAGGGAATGGTCCAAGTGTCCCCCCCACATTTGGGCCAGAATATGAAAGAAGAGCTAGTACTCTGTAGGCGCCCCGGTGGTGGGGGCAGCAGAGGTTGCTGGGTGAGCCCAAGGGGCTTTGAGCCTCCTGGAGTTGAGAAGGCCGGGAGCCTCCAACTTTGATTTGCTTTTGGTACAGAGGGCAGCATTTCCTCCAGCTTCTGTGTGCATCCCGGCCCCCGGGCTTCCTCTCTGAGCAGGACTTTCGTTGTCTTCTGTCTGCCCTGTGCCCATTTCCTCCTTCCTCCCTCACTCCTGAGGATGAGATCCTCCTCTTATCAAAGGACAGCCCTTCCTGTCTTCCCATTACATCCAAAGCCCCTTTCTCTTTGGGGAGGAGCCCCCACTACGTGAGTCTTGACGGACATCTGGGCCCTATCGCCCACTATAGAAGCTGGAGGGGACCACAGACGCCTCTTCCTGCTCCCCGCCAGGGAGGACATGGGCACATAACCTGCAGCGGCCAAGGCGCATAGCCCAGGGCTTGGAGTCAGTGATGCCAAGACAGGAGGGTGAGAATTCATTTAGAAAGGTGGCCTTTGCCAGCCTGGCCAATATGGTGAAATCCTGTGTCTACTGAAAATTAAAAAAAAAAAAAATTAGCTGGGCATGGTGGCGCGTGCCTGTAATCCCAACTACTCAGGAGGCCGAGGCAGGATAACTGCTTGAACCCGGGAGGCTGAGGTTGCAGTGAGCGAGATTGTGCCGCTGCACTCCGGCCTGGGTGACAGAGGGAGACTCTTCTCAAAAAAAAAAACAAAACAAAAAAACTGGTCTTTGGTAGCAGTTGCCAATATGGTGTCCGGTGGTGACAGTGATGTCCAGGTGTCTTGCAGCAGGTTTGGCCTGTCCAATGCTGTCACTTCCTTCATTTCTGCTTTCATCTGAGCTTGGGAGGTAGTTTGAGAAGTCGCGGTTGCAGTTGTGGAGGGGTGGGGAGAGCAAGACCCCTTTGGAGAGGAGCTAACAGGGTTTCCTGCCCCAGAGCTCTGCCGCCACTCTGGTGCCCAGAACCCGCCCCCTAAATTCCGCTGTCTGAGAGCTCAGGGTTGAGCCCCCTCCCTCCTCCACCACATCGCCTGAGGCTCCTCCCACCAGGTATCCCAGCTGAAGAGGCTCTTCCCTGGGAACTGCTGCCTCAGCCCAGATTCAAGTCAGACAACAGGAAGGACTTCCTGACTGGGGGGATGGGAGGCCCTGGACAAGGTCAGTGGGGGCATTTCTATCCCAAGACAAGGGACTGACTTCTGGAGGCTCTTTTCCAAATGACAGACAGAAAGAGCAGAGTCTTCTTCAACCTGGCCAGGGCAGGGAGAGAAGGTTTTTAGAACAGGGCAAAGCACGTAGGGCCAAAGAGCACCAAGGTTAAGAGCTCAGACTCTGGATCTAGACTCCCTGTGTTACATCCCAGCTCTGTCACTAACTAGTTGTGTCATCTTGGGTAAGCTACTTAACTCTGCTTCAGTTTTTTTATCTGTAAAATAGGAGCAATAGTAGTACCTATCTCAGGAGGTTTAAATGAGTAAGTTGAAATTTGTAAAGTGTCAGAGCAGTGCCTGGCACAAAATGACCATTATATAAATTATTTATTTATTTATTTATTTGAGATGGAGTCTCACTCTGTCGGCCAGACTGGAGTGCAATGGCACGATCTCAGCTCACCACAACCTCCCTCCCGGGTTCAAGCGATTCTCCTGCCTCAGCCTCCTGAGTAGCTGGGATTACAGGCATGCACCACCACGCCTGGCTAATTTTGCGTTTTTAGTAGAGACGGGTTTTCTCCATGTTGGTCAGGCTGGTCTCCAACTCCCAACCTCAGGTGATCCACCCGCCTCGGCCTCCCAAAGTGCTGGGATTACAGACATGAGCCACCGCGCCCGACCGTAAATGTTTAATAAAAGAAAGAAAAGATATTAGCAGCTTCCATCTGAGAGCTACCTGGCACTGGGCACCGTGCCATGTTCTTTATTTGCATTACCTCTAATCCCCACATTACACGATAAGATAATTATTCTTGCTCCTATCCTGCAGATGAGGAAACTGAGGCCCAGAGAGGGGAAGTCAGTTGTCTAAGTTGACCTAGACGGATTCTTTGAGTTCGCTATTTTATCACACTCTTGCTTTTCTCCACCACAAAGGCAAAACATTGATGAGGCAGGGGGATGGACAAAATGGGCCTTCCAGAGGTGCTCCAGAGACACCTGGACATCACTGTCACCACCAGACACCATATTGGCAACTGCTACCAAAGACCAGTTTTTTTTGTTTTGTTTTTTTTGAGAAGAGTCTCCCTCTGTCACCCAGGCCGGAGTGCAGCGGCACAATCTCGCTCACTGCAACCTCAGCCTCCCGGGTTCAAGCAGTTATCCTGCCTCGGCCTCCTGAGTAGTTGGGATTACAGGCACGCGCCACCATGCCCAGCTAATTTTTTTTTTTTTTTTTAATTTTCAGTAGACGCTCCCAGCCACACTACAGCCAAAGAGCCCTCCGTTCACAAACCATGCCGTCCTCGTCAGAACCTGGGAAGGGTTCCTAGTTGTGCAGGGTAAGTAGTATGGTCTGAGCCGCAAACATCTCATTAAGCAATTACCCCAGAGAGCACCAAGGCAAGGAAGTGACCTCACTGCCATGTCGACACCACCCTGCCGCCAGGGTGGGAGTAATGGGGGTAATCATGGCCGTGGTGGCAATGACATTGATGGTGACGCTGAGTGACAAAAAGGTGATGGCTCTATTAGATCTTGATGTTGGCAGAGGAAGTGAGGGGGCTGGTAATGACTTGAGGGTAGTTCAGGTGATTGTTAATGGCGGTGGCAGATCACAGTCTTGGTGGAGAGGTGACAGTGGTAGTGGCGATTTGTGGGACAGACGCTGTGGATTGGCTCGCTCAAGTCCATTGCACCCTCCTAGCTGGGGTGGCTGGACAGCAAAGCACTGCCTGTCCCTTCCCTGTGGTGCCTGTGTAGGGACAGGCTCCACCAAGAGACTCACTGCAGCAAGGTTTGGAAGGCAGAATCCTCTCTGCTTCAGTTTCCTCATTTACAAAATAGGAATAGGCCGGATGTAGTGGCTCTCGCCTGTAATCCCAGCACTTTGGGAGGCCGAGGCGGGCAGATCACCTGAGGTCAGGAGTTCGAGACTAGTCTGAGCAACATGGTGAAACCCTATCTCTACTAAAAATATAAAAATTAGCTGGGTGTTGTGGTGGGCACCTATTGTAATCCCAGCTACTCAGGAGGCTGAGGCAGAACAATTGCTTGAACCTGGGAGGCGGAGATTGCAGTGAGCCGATATTGCACCATTGCACTCCAGCCTGGGTGGCAAGAGTGAAACTGCATCTCCAATCAAT
The DNA here is from genome assembly GCF_049350105.2 of Macaca mulatta. NCBI lineage: Eukaryota > Metazoa > Chordata > Mammalia > Primates > Cercopithecidae > Macaca > Macaca mulatta. Next base: position 213,935,451 of record NC_133406.1, on the reverse strand, counting down.
AAATAAATAAATAAAAATAAAATAAAATAGAAATAATAATAGAACAGTGCCTGTGGCACATAATAAGCACTATGTAAGCATTGGTTGTTGTTGCTAAATTGTCAGTTTATTAATTTTAAGTTATTTTGTGCCCCCTTTTGGCTGTTTCTGCCAGCCTGCAAGGTCGTGGGAACACGAGGTTTTTCTGCACTGGCGATCTGGTGTCAGGTCTCCAGCATTTAAGGCTCCAGCCTTGTGCTTGCTCAGAAGTAGTCGCAGGGCTGAAAGCAGGGGTAGCAGCTTCTTAAATCCAGCTTTCTAATCCCTGCATTGAAGCTTCAGGGGTAAGTTTTTGAATTCATAGCTCTGGCGTTGGCTTTCTCAGTGGGTCAAGTGTGGAAAGGTCTGGAATCATTCCTGGAGGCTTGGCTCATTGGGACTCTCTGATGGTTGTGCAAGGACCTACTGCCCTGTATTAAATACCTTTCTGCTAAAAACACCAAGAGGGGTTTCTATTTCCTGCATTGAGATAGACCCTGCTCTCACCAGACCCTGCCACGTTCTCTGCGTCCCCTCTTCTGGGTCCTCATCTCTGCTGCTCTTTCCTTGGCGTCATCATTGCCACCTCTATGCGTTCTGAAACTCCACCTTCCAGGCTCCCCCTCCCCGAGTCCTGTCCTCTCCTCTCCGTCTCTTTCTCTTCCTCCTTCATGGTGGGGCTTCTCGGGGGGCTGGCTGCCACGGCCTCACATGTCCCAAACTCACCGCATGGTCTTCTCTCCCCAGTTTGGCCTCTGTCTTAGCCTGGGGCCCAAACCACAAAGAAAGCTGGGAGCCTCCCTAGAACTTGAGCCTCTTTCCACCCTCCACTCTGTCTGGGTCTTCTAACATTCAGTGAGCGCCTACTGTGTACTGGGCCGAGCAGCACCCAGAGTTGAGGTTGACCCAGCGTGGGCTCCTGGATGTATGTAAACACCTGTGAAGTTCCACAAATGAGAGGGATGATCTGTAATAAGTCTAGATTTTCAACAGTCAACAGGGAGGTTCAAAGACGCGGCCACCTTGCCTCAGTTTGGGTCATCTCTAAAGGGCCCTTTCAGCCCCAGAATTCCCTGTGGAACAGGCTGAGGCCTCGGCCGTAACTTCTGCTTCTCACTCCCTTTTGGGGTGGTCCCTGAGAGCAGCCCCCCATAAGCTGCTGAGTGAGGATCTCCTCCAAGTCTGTTTCAGGACCCCGGAGCCCAGAGGTGACTGCCTCTGAGACAACCAACCAGCCATAGTAGAGGCTCTGGCTTGGCACCCACTGGAGTCCCCTGAGGGTCAGATTTTCCTGCCTCCTCCTTTCTCCATTTCTGCAGCCACCACATGAGGCCAAGGTCATGGCGCATCTAAATCTCCACAGCTTCTTTAGTGGTTTCCCTCCCCTCTCTTGCCTCTTCTGACTCCTTCTCCACAGGGCAGCCAGAAGGATCCCAGCAGATCCAGCCAATCTACAGCTTAAGCCCTTCAAGGCTACCCATTGCTTTGACGATAAATTGAGCTCCTGACCCCAGGAGTTACCTCCCAGCTCTGCACACCTCCTCTCAGCTGCCGCAGCTGCCTCAAGGCTGCCTTCCTGTTCCCCACGCCTCCCTCCGCAGCAGGGCTCTTTTCCCTCAGCTCCTTTCCGGCCTTCAGATTTCAGTCAAATGTCCCATCCTCAGGGACAAGGGCATGCCTGCTCCCCAGGAGCAGCCTGTTACCGGTTAATGGGGAGGCTCAAAGGCCCAGCAACCTTGCCTCAGTTTGGGTCCACTCTGAAGGGCCTTCCCAGTTTCTCAGGGAAACCACTTCTTCATTTTTTTTTTTTTTTTTTTTTGAGGTGGAGTCTTGCTCGGTTGCCCAGGCTGGAGTGCAGTGGCGTGATCTTGGCTCACTGCAACCTGTGCCTCCTGAGTTCAAGTGATTCTTCTGCCTCAGCCTCCCAAGTAGCTGGAACTACAGGCACACACCACCACACCCAGCTAACTTTCAGGGAAACCACTTCTGATCCCCACCTGCCACCTCCACCAGGTGGGTGCAGCCCCTGCTCCATCCTGCACTGGCTTCCTGTGGTTTTTGTTCTCAGCCCTTACCCACACTTTGCAATTGTCTTCGTTTGTTTTTAACAAATATTTATTGAGCATCTCTTATGTACCAGGCATGTTCTAGGCTCTGATAGAGCAGTGGACAAGAGAGACAAGAATCCCTGCCCTGGATGAGGAAATAGACGATAACTAACAAATACAAAATAGAATGTGAGTTCTGGCCGGGCACGGTAGCTCACGCCTGTAATCCCAGCACTTTGGGAGGCTGAGGTGGGCGGCTCACCTGAGGTCAGGAGATCGAGACCAGCCTGACCAACATGGAGAAACCCTGTTTCTACTAAAATACAAAATCAGCCTGGCATGGTGGTGCCTGCCTATAATCCCAGCTACTCGGGAGGCTGAGGCAGGAGAATCACTTGAACCAGGGAGGCAGAGGTTGTGGTGAACCGAGATCGCGCCATTTTACTCCAGCCTGGGCAATAAGAGTGAAACTCCATCTCAAAAAAAAAAAAAAAAAAAAAAAAAAAAGAATGTGAGTTCTATTTTTCTAGGCCGGTGCTCTGGAAGAAAGTGAGGCAGGGCAAGGGGAGGCAGGAAGGAAGGTGCTTTCTTGAGATGGTGACATTTGAACAGAGGCTGTTGTGGAATGAGAGAGGAAGACATGGGGACGTCTAGTTGTGGAATATTCAGGGCAGAGGACCAGAGGCCGGGATGTGCCTGTGAACTTGAGACATAGGGAGGCTAGTGTGTTGGGGGAAGGGAGCGAGGGGCAGTGGCCAGAGATGAGGTGGGAGAGCTGACAGGGCGCCCCATCATGTGGGGCCTCGTAAGTCACCAGGAGTTTGGGTTTTACTCTGTGTGGGGGTCCATGGAAGGTTCAGAGAGAGAGTGCACAGGAAGCTCACTGTGGCCGGGGTGGGGAACTATCCGAAGAAGGACACTGGGGCCTTGTTCATAGGACAGTGCACTCATCCTGAAAGAGACGGAGGGCAGCGTTGAGGTGAGAAGCATCTGGCCTTGGGATACAGAAGGCAGCACCCACAGCATGTGCCTGCAGGTTGGCTGAGACGGGGGGAGAGAGACTGCAAGGGTGACACCTGTGAAGGGAACCCCTGGCTTTTGTGTGATGACCTCATTACTCTCTGCCTTCCTTTCTGTTCAGGAGAACAGGGACGTTGGTCTGGTGTGTTTGTTGGCGTGGAGTTTAGCCTATTACCTGGTAAAAAGTAGATGCTTTATGAATGTTTGTTGAATGACTGAATGAAAGACGTGGCATATGCAGATCAAAGGAGATAGACAGATAGAAGGATAGATAGATAGATAGAAAGATAGATAGAAAGATAGATAGATAGATAGATAGATAGATAGATAGATAGATAGACAGACAGACAGATAGATAGCACAGCCTCCAGCTCGCTCTGGCCACAAGGTGGGCATGCTGCCAAGCCAGCCTGGCATAGCCTCCCCTGGGAGCAACCTCTCTCCCACTCACAATCTGGCCCCTTGGAGTCTAGAGGGGCCCAGCTTGGAACAGCTATGCCCAAAGGGTAGGCACAGGTGCCCAGGTTGGTGCCCACTCTGTGCTTCAGACCCCCGGGGTCTGAGCCAACTTCCCCACCCCTCGGGAGACATGGAAGAGATGTGATGGGGACACAGGACTCCAGGCAGGCTCCTCCCTTCCCTGGCTGCTCTTGCAATCCTCTCTCCGGGGCAGGGGAAGCCCGCGGAGCTCACTTTCCCCTGGCTCAACTGGAGAAACAGTCAGCTGACCGTGGCCTCGGGTCCTTCATCCCACCTAATTGGTGCCCGTGGGCAAGCACTGGATCGCTATTGATCTTCAGGGGCTCTATCTGAGGCATTGGGGGTGAGAGTTAGCCTTGGACACTACTGTGAAGGTTCGTTGAGATTAATTTGCGGCACCTTGTGATTCCCTCACCTGGGCCCCCTATATTTTTCTCTCCTCATCCTTAGCCCAATTTCTTTTTCTCTCTCTCTCTCTCTTTTTTTTTTTTTTTTTTTTGAGACAGAGTCTCCCTCTGTCGCCCAGGCTGGAGTGCAGTGGCGCGATCTCGGCTCACTGCAACCTCTGCCTCCCGGGTTCACGCCATTCTCCTGTCTCAGCCTCCTGAGTAGCTGGGAGTACAGGCGCTCGCCACCACGTTCAGCTAATGTTTTGTATTTTTAGTAGAGATGGGGTTTCACCATGTTAGCCAGGATGTTCTCGATCTCCCGACCTTGTGATCCGCCTGCCTCAGCCTCCCAAAGTACTGGGATTACAGGCGTGAGCCACCGCACCCGGCAACCCAATTTCTAACTACATATCTATTGGTGTGATTAACTACTGGATGTCTGTAAGCTGTCCAGGTGCAAGGACAGTGCCTACCTCGTTCACCAGGATATACTGGAAGCCCGGCACCATGCCTGGCTTATATAAGAGGCACTCTGTAAGAGCTGAATGAATGAATGGAGGGATGAATGAATGAAAGCACTTAGTAAAGTCTAGAGCAGGAGTGATGGGAAAGGATGGACGATAGTAATTGTAAAATAACTACTGTCAAGCAGGCAGAGGCAGCAACACAGCAGGAGTTCCCCCAGCCTGTGGCTGGGCAGGCTGTACCCTGAGCGGCCTCCTCCCCACCGCACCTCTTCCTATACTCCGGGGTCACAAGCCTTGGTAAGGCTGAAAGTAACAACAGCTGTTTCACCGGTACTGCCTCATTTAACCTGCATGAGAGGATCTTGAGATGATGCTGTCATTATTCCCACTGTAAAGATTTGGAAACTGGGGCTCCGGGAGCTTCAGTAATTTACCTGAGATAAATGAATGGTGGGGCTGGGATTCACACACAGGTCTATTGAAGGTCACAGCCCCCCCGAGGGTTCATGCTGACACTCTCCTGCCCCTCTGGTCACCTTTAAACCTTCCAATCTCTTCATCCCCATCTTTTTCTTTTTTTTTTTTTTTGAGATGGAGTCTTGCTCTGTCACCCAGGCTGGGGTGTGGTGGTGCCATCTCAGCTCACTACAACTTCTGCCTCTTGGGTTCAAACAATTCTTGTGCCTCAGCCTCCAGAGTAGATGGGACTACAGGCGCCCGCCACCACACCCGGCTAATTTGTGTGTTTTTAGTAGAGATGGGGTTTCACCATGTTGGCCAGGCTTGTCTCGAACTCTTGATCTCAAGTGATCTGCCCGTGTCAGCCTCCTAAAGTGCTGGGATTACAGGCATGAGCCACCATGCCAGGCCACCTGTCCTCATCTTTTCTCCTCCAAAGTCCTTGTGCTCTCCCCAGCAGCTTTGAGCAGGCACCTCTCAGAGCCTCATTCTACCTGTCTGTAAAATGGACACACAAATCTCTGACTGTTTTGTAATGAAGGTCCATGAGGATGGGAATGTTCTGTGTAAAACATGTAAACATGTTCTGTGTAAAATAGCTGAGTGAAGTGGAGCCAAAGTAGTGAAGATGCTGCAGTGACCTGCGCAAGGTCACCCTGTGGTGGCAGGGGAACAGGTCTCTGCCCTCTGGCTGGGCACCATGGGCAAGTGAGTGTGAGGGTGGGTGGCTGTGTGAGTGTGATTGTGCGTGTAGACTACCCCAGGACCGACCTCTTGAAGGTCAAGAAAAGCCCCTGTTGCAGGCCGGACATGGTGGCTCACGCCTGTAATCCCAACACTTTGGGAGGCCAAGGCAGGTGGATCATCTGAGGTCAGGAGTTCAAGACCAGCCTGGCCAACATGGTGAAATCCCATCTCTACTAAAAATACACATATTAGCCAGGCATGGTGGCGGGTGCCTGTAATCCCAGCTACTCAGGAGGCAGAGGCAGGAGAATTGCTTGAACCCTTGAAGGCAGAGATTGCAGGGAGCCGAGTTTGTGCCATTGCACTTCAACCTGGGCAAGAGGGAAACTCTGATTCAAAAAAAAAAAAAAAAAGGAGAAGCCCCTGCTGCTTCCAATTTTAAGGCTTCCAGTGTTATTAAATTAAAAAATAAAAACCTCATGCATTTTAAAGATTTATGTTTAACAAACGAACTTTTTAAAAACACACATACACAATGCAATGCCATGTAATTGTGCTATTCACAAGATAATTAGAGGGTTTATAGAAAATATGAATTCATGGTGCACGGCGGGAGGTGTGGCTGGGTAATGAGATGCAAGCTCACAATGGCCTGGCTAGCAGCTCCTGCGTTCCTCCCATTGTGTCCCTTTGTCACTACATGTTACATCCTCATTTGGGCATGCCAGTGGCCAAGAGACCTTCCTCCATCTGGCCTCTGCCTCGCGTTATCTCCACACGCTTGGCCCCCTCTCTGGCTTTGCATTATTTATTAATTTTTTATTTTTGAGACAGCGTCTTTTTTTTGAGACACAGGGCAGGAAGAAGTCCATTAATTAATCCATATACCAGTACACTCACAGATGTTTATTGAGCTCCTGTTTTGTATTCTGGAATCCATGTTTTGCTGTGGGGACATGGCAGTGAAGAAAACAGACAAGGTCCCTGCTCTCAGGAAGCCCACAGTCTTGGGTGGGAGACAGACACTTAAGTAAATCGGGCCATATAAACAGTGATGGGGCTGTGAAGGGGATTAACAGGAACTGAGATAGAATTACAGGAGACCGGCTGGATGCAGTGGCTCACGCTTGTAGTCCCGACACTTTGGGAGGCCAAGACGGGCGGATCACGAGGTCAGGAGATCGAGACCATCCTGGCTAACATGGTGAAACCCCGTTTCTACTAAATATACAAAAAATTAGCCGGGCGTGGTGACGGGCACCTGTAGTCCCAGCTACTCAGGAGGCTGAGGCGGGAGAATGGCGTGAACCTGGGAGGCAGAGCTTGCAGTGAGCCGAGATCGTGTCACTGCACTCCAGTCTGGGGGACAGAGCGAGACTCTGTCTCAAAAAAAAAAAAAAAAAAAAAAAAATTATCTGGGCGTGGGGGCGGATGCCTGTAGTCCCAGCTACTCAGGAGTCTGAGGCAGGAGAATCACTTGAATCCAGGAGGCAGAGGTTGCGGTGAGCCGAAATCATTCCACTACACTCTAACCTGGACACAAAGCTAGACTCCATCTGAAAAAAAAAAAAAAAAAAAAATGACAGGAAAACCTACTGTTCAGTGCAGGTCTCACACAGAGTTGGCACCTCCTTTTTTTTTTTTTTTGAGACAGAGTCTCTTTCTGTCGCCCAGGCTGGAGTACAGTGACTCCATCTTAGCTTACTGCAATCTCCACCTCTCGGATTCAAGTGATTCTTCTGCCTCAGCCTCCCGAGTAGCTGGGATTACAGGGGTCTGCCACCAAGCCTGGCTAATTTTTGTATTTTTATTTATTTATTTATTTATTTTTGAGTCGGAGTCTTGCTTTGTCGCCCAGGCTAGAGTACAGTAGAGCTATCTCAGCTCACTGCAACCTCTGCTTCCCGGGTTCAGTTCAAGCTATTCTACCTCAGCCTCCCAAGCAGCTGGGATTACAGGCACCCGCCACCATGCCTGGCTAATTTTTGTGTTTTTAGTAGAGACGGGGTTTCATCATGTTGGCCAGGCTGGTCTCGAACTCCTGACTTCAAGTGATCCACCCCCTTTGGTCTCCCAAAGTGCTGGGATTACAGGTGTGAGCACTGTGCCCAGTCCCAAACCACATTTGAATTAGAGCTGAAGGGCTCCAGGGCCAAATGGCTGTTAAGGGGCAGGACCAGCTGCCTCACTGTCACTCTCCTTTACAGAGAAAAGCTATTCCGGTCCAGTTCTTAGCTGCGTGACTTTGGGAAAACTCCTTCATCTCTCTGTGCCTCAGTTTCCTCATCTGTAAAATGTTTTTTGTTTGTTTGTTTTTTTAGATGGAATCTTGCTCTTGTTGCCAAGACTGGAGTGCAATGGCGCAATCTTAGCTCACTGCAACCTCCGCCTCCCAGGGTCAAGTGATTCTCCTGCCTCAGCCTCCTGAGTAGCTGGATTACAGATACCACCACCAAGACTGGCTAAATTTTTGTATTTTCAGTAGAGACAGGGTTTCACCATGTTGACCAGGCTGGTCTTGAACTGTTGACTTCAGGTGATCCACCTGCCTCAGCCTCCCAAAGTGTTGGGATTACAGGCGTGAGCCACCACACCCGGACTTATTTATTTATTTATTTATTTAATTTTTTTTGAGACGTAGTTTCGCTCTGTCACCCAGGCTGGAGTGCACTGGCACCATGTCAGCCCACTGCAACCTCCACCGCCCGGTTCAAGTGATCCTCTTGCCCAGCCTCCAGAGTAGCTGGGATTACAGGTATCCACTACCACACCCGGCTAATTTTTGTATTTTTAGTACAGACGGGATTTCACCACATTGGCCAGACTGGTTTCGAACTACTGACCTCAGGTGATCCGCCCGCCTGGGTCTCCCAAAGTGCTGGGATTACAGGGGTGAGCCACTGCGCCCGGCTGTAAAATTATAATAAGCATGCCTTAAATATAACTTCCTTTTAAGGCTGTTCAAGAAATAAATGTGCTAAGGGCCTGTAAAGGGCTGAGCAGAGAGGCTGGCATAGTCAGTGCTCAGTAAATGGAAAGGAGAAGATGGAGATGAGGAGGATGGAGGGCCAGAAAGTTGGCCAGGCTTCCTCTATCCTTGGACGTCGGGGCTCCGCTCAGTCTTGGCAGTTCCAGGAATGGCCACGAGATGGCGCCTGAATCCCAGGTATGAGAGACTCAGCGGCGCTTCTTAGCAGAGGAAGCTGTTTTGGGGGAAAAGGGGCCAGAGAAGCAGGTAGGCTCCTGAGGTTTGGATGGAGTGAGGCTTGGCATTAGATTTGCTTAAAGTCCAGCCATTTCAGCCTCTCCCTTCGGTTTGTCTCCTAGGGGTTCCCTGTACGTACCCCTTTCCCTCCAGCCCTCCAGCACTGGAGCCCAAGTCTCCCGCTGAGCTCCCTCTCCCTCCACACCCAGGCTTCTTAAACCAACCCCTCCTCCTCCCCTGTCATTCATGCACCAGGTAGGAGGACTTAACGGAACACTTCCTGTGGGCCTTGCAGGGTGGGGAGCCAGAGGAAATGACCTGGTTCCTGTTCTTAGCATCCTGGGGGTGGGATGGGAGGTAGGAATAGAAACCAAAAGAGATAAATGGAAAACAGGCAGGACTGGCTTAAGACTTCTTCTCCATCTGTAGGCTGAACCCGTTATCCTCATTTTGCAGAAGCAGAAACTGAGGCTCAGAAGCGTTGGGCCACACGCATGCATTGCCTTTCCCAGGTAGCTGGTGCTCCATCCCCAGTAATAAGGTGAGTTATATCTAAACATATCCATAGACTCATTCAACAGCATCTACAAGAGCGCCGCAGTTCTAGCAAGGATCAGACCTGGCCCCTGCCCTTGGGAGCTGGCCTTCTGGAGGGTGAGGCTAGGTCTGGTGGCCAGAGGATGGAGTTGTTGGCCCCGCCTGAACCGGTTGGGGGAGGGATGGGAGGAAATGTGTGAGAGACTTTGTAGGCTTCTTATGCGCCAAGGACCTGCTCCAGTATAACTTTCTTTTTTTTTTTTTTTTTTTTTTTTTAAGACGGAGTCTCGCTCTGTCACCCAGGCTGGAGTGCGGTGGCCGGATCTCAGCTCACTGCAAGCTCCGCCTCCCGGGTTCACGCCATTCTCCTGCCTCAGCCTCCCGAGTAGCTGGGACTACAGGGGCCCGCCACCTCGCCCGGCTAGTTTTTTGTATTTTTTAGTAGAGACGGGGTTTCACCGTGTTAGCCAGGATGGTCTCGATCTCCTGACCTCGTGATCCGCCCGTCTCGGCCTCCCAAAGTGCTGGGATTACAGGCGTGAGCCACCGCGCCCGGCTGCTCCAGTATAACTTTCAAAGAGGCAAAATCATGACTCCCATACAAATTAAAGTGAACATGTGTCAAAGATTTTCTTTGACTTATTAATTGACATGGAATCAGCAAGATGTTAAAATAAGTTCAACTGAGAATTTGACTTACGGGTATTTATATTCTCTACTGGACAAAATTCCTTTGCACGGTTATGAGCAGGAATCATTTGCTTTGTGATCTCTTTTCCTCAAATTGCCTCTATCCCTACAGAGCTATAAAGCCAATCAAAGACAATCGAAAGCACACAAGCACACACCCCTGAAGAATCAGATCATCACTAGAGGCCATAGCCAACACCCGGCACTCCTCTGAAAGGAACACACCCAGAAGTCGCTTGCCTTTTCCCAGGCTTTGATATATTTTCTTGGCTGACTCTTGGAAGGATCAGGATGAATCAGGTAGCAGCTGTTGGTGAGCAGGCAGGCCATCTTAGAGCCTGGTCCTCCTCTTTCCAAAATCTTCCCCATTCAGGCGGTAACTTCCAGCTGCAGCCAGGTGGGTAACCGCCAGCAGGTGGCGCTGAGGCAAATTCTCAGCTGCACGTGGGGAATTCTTGACCCTTGCGCTCCCTAGGAGTCAGGTTTCCTGACTTCAGGATTTCATGGGGCCCTTTCTCCCCACCCCCTCCCCACCTTCTCCTCCTTCTCCTCCTCCTCCTTCTCTTCCTCCTCCTCCTCCTTCTTCCTGCTTCTTTTTTGTGTGTGTGTGTGTGTGTGGTGGTTGCTTAGTTTTTTGAGACGTGGTCTCGCTATGTTGCCCAAGCTGGTCTTGAACTCCTGGGCTCAAGTGATTCACCTGCCTCGGCCTCCCAAAGTGTACGGATCACAGACATGAGCCACCGCACTGGGCCATTTCCCCCACTTTTGGTTCAAGTTTTCTCATGATCACAGGGCCGCTTCCAAGTGAGCTCATCTCGAGCCATAAATTCAACCGTTCACTGATTCAATCAATCTTTCATTTGACAAAGTGTCCAGGTGCCAAATTGTATTCCTGAGGCTCTCCAGGAATTCTTTGTGTCCCAGAAGCAGCCCTTGTCTCTGCTTGTCCCGTTTTGCTGCTCCCAGGAGCAAGGCCTCACTCACCTTTGAAAATGAATTCTGCCATCTCAGGACCCCACCCCACCCTGCCCCACCCCTGCCCTGCCCCACCCCTGCCCTGCCTTTGGGTGTGTCCACACCCCCTGGAAACCTGGAAAAGTCACCTCAGCAGAGGTTGAATAAAAAGCTTTACTTTTCTCTCTCCTTTCAAGCTCTCATTCCCCACTCCCTTTTTTTTGAGACCGAATCTTATTCCATCACCCAGGCTGGAGTGCAGAGGTGCAATCTCAGCTCACTGCAAGCTCTGCCTCCTGGATTCAAGTGATTCTCATGCCTCAGCCTCCCGAGTAGCTGGAATTACAGGTGCACACCACCATGCTCAGCTAATTTTTGTATTTTTAGTAGAGACAGGGTTTCACCATGCTGGCCAGGCTGGTCTCAAACTCCTGACCTCAGCCTCCCAATGTGCTGGGATTGCAGGTGTGAGCCACTGCTCCTAGCCTCATTCCCATTTTACAGGTGAAAAAGTGGCTACTGCTCCTCTGGGTCTGTCCTGGCTGTGGGGGAAGGCTGTATCTCTGCTGTACTCCACTTTACTCAGGCCAGAGGATGGCTGAAGAGCTGCCCCCAGGCTTCACTGTTTCCCTGGCCTTCCCATAAACTCACATTCGTGGAGGACTGCAGCATAAGAAGCACCTCCCGTGCGCTTCCCAAGGGCCTGGAAAGTTCTCCAGAATGTAGTGGGAATAACTACAAGCACAGTCCCATCCCAACTCAGCAGGGAAGGAGTGCTGGGGTGACCACAGCTCCCTCCTCAGCTGAGACCCTGCCCTGGGGTAGGGGCAGCAGGCCAAGGGGATGGAGGTGGGCAGGCAGAGTCTGCAGGCCATCATGGTAGTGAGGCCTGCACTGGGGCCAGGACACACATCTGTCCCACTGGGTGCTGGGCAGTGTTTCCCTGGCTCCTTGGTTCTTCCCTGTATGCTGGGTGCAGAATTGTGGGGCATCAGGGAGAAAACCTTCCTCTTCTAGGTAAGGGTCTCTTAGGGTCTCTGCCCTCCATCCCGTGACTGTGACAGCAGCAGGAAAGAGGTCACCCCAGTGCTCCTGCGTCTCAGGGATTCCCTGAAAGGAGAATCTGAGAGAAAAGAGTAGGAGTCCTTGGGAAGCAGATCGTGAGTAGAAAGGTCCCTGGTCTCTGGCCACCTGGGGCCTGCAGGCAGTGAGGTCTGCTGGGAATGAAGTGAATGGTGGGGTAAATTTGAAGTCAGGTAGGAGAGAAGCAGCACCAGACCCCCAGGGCCCGGACAAGCCTGCCAGCTCCCTGCAATTTGCACGACCTTGCATCTCTCTTCCTTTCCTGGGAAGCATGTGGTCTGATAGCTTCCAGGATGACAGCTTGTGCTGGGGCCTGGACTTCTCTGCTCTGACAGATTCAGACATTTGTCTTAGTTTGTTTTCTGTTACTTACAACAAATGCTGAAACTGGGTAATTTCTAAAGGAAATGAGTGTATTTTTAAAGTTCTGGAGGCTGGGAAGTCCAAGGTGGAGGGGCCACATTTGGTGAGAGCCTTCTTGCTGGTGGGAGCTCTCTGCAGTCCTGTGGGAGGGCAGGACATCGCACGGTGAGGGGGCACAGGGGTGTCCCTCAGTGTCCCTTCCTTTTCTTGTAAAGTCCCCAGTCCCACTCCCATAATCACCAGTTAACTCATTAATCCATTAACCCACGAGATTAATCCATTGGGCCGAGCCTTCATGATTCAATCACCTCTTAGAGGTCCTACCTCTCAATACAGCCACATTGGGGATTAAATTTCAGCATAGCCTGGGTGCACTGGCTCATGCCTGCAGTCCCAGCATTTTGAGAGGCCAAGGTGGGCGGATTGCTTGAGCCCAGGGGTTCTAGACCAGCCTGGGCAACATGGTGAAACCCCATCTTGACAAAAAATAAAAAAAATTAGCCAGGCATGGTGGTATGCACGTGTAGTCCTAGCTACTCCAGGGGCTGAGGTAGATTGCCTGAGCCCAGGGAGGTTGATGCTGCAGTGAGCCATGACTGTGCCCCTGCACTCCAGCCTGGGCAACAGAGTGACACCGTGACTCAAAAACATAAAAGAAAAAAATCTTTCAACATGAGTTTTGGCAGGGACAAATAGTCCAACCATAACAATATCCCAGAGTTATTCCATCAGGATGGGTCCCTGGGGGCTTTGCAAAGGCAGTGCTTCATTTCCTCAGATGTACTGTGAGAAACTGTTAGAATTTCTGGTTTGGGGAAGGCTGAGCCCTCAGAAGTCTAGATGAGATTTTCTAGTTTCTTCCTTTGCTGGGAAAAACAGATCAGGATGGCCTCCTTTAGACTGTCAGACACTGGGATCCTTGGACCTCCCTCAGGAGAAGAAAAGTTGGACCTTCTACCACCAATAGGAAGGGCACTCAGAAATCCTGGTGATATGGCTCTGATGAGTGGAGGAACACCAGGGTTCTTGGTCCTCATGCTGGTTTAGATAAAATGACACAGACACATGTAGAGTGATTTTAAGGAGTAGAGAGTTTAATAGGCAAGAAGGGAGAAGGCAGAAGGAAGAAGCTCCCCCACACAGAGACAGAGAGAGGGGGCTCCAAAGCCAAGAGAGGGAAGCCCAAGTGGGGTGCAAACCAGTCAGGTATACGCACAGAGGTTCGAGGAGGCAGTGTCTGATTTGCATAGGGCTCAGGGGATTGGTTTGACCAGGCATGCCATTCACTTAGCCCGCAATAAAGCTGGCCCTCCCACCCTAGCCTTTTAATATGCAAATGCAGGGTGCCAGGATGTTTTACACACGTGGGGATATGTGGGGGCAGCCATGTTGCCAGGAACACGTGGGGCAAGGGCAAGAAGACGCAGGAATTGCCATGTTGGGTGGACCCAGTTTCTAATGGCCTGCATTTGCATATTAAAGGCTTTTCTGGAGATGCTTTAAAAAATGAAAACTTTCCAAGGACTCCTTTTCCTCTCTGCCTAAAATAATTTCTTAATAACTCCTACAACACTGGTATTCTGAATATCAGAGGAACTGTGGATTTAATTTGGCTCTCATGCTGATGAAGCAGGGCGTACCTGAGAGGGCCGGGAATGTTAACAGCCGTGTCCTATGGCGTGGGCTCCCTCCCTCCGTTTCCAAAGGGATGAATACAAGAGAAGGTGGAGGGCTCTGCACAACTGCCTTTGGTGCCTGAAGTCCCACTGAGGCAAATCTGGGCCACACAGCCTCACCCCATTACCCCCTTTATGAGTGATTTCTGGAGATATTCCAAGCCCAGCACATTCTCATCCTCAGGTATTTTAGCAATCTATTCCTAGGGCACAAATCATCCCCAAACGTAGCGGCTTAAAACAGTATACATTTGGCTGGGCGTGGTGGCTCATGCCTGTAATCCTGGCACTTTGGGAGGTGAAAGTGGGTGGATTACCTGAGGTCAGGAGTTTGAGATCAGCCTGTCCAACATGGAGAAACCCTGTCTCTACTAAAAATACAAAAAATTAGCTGGGCGTGGTGGCGCATGCCTGTAATTCCAGCTATTTGGGAGGCTGAGGCAGGAGAATCATTTGAACCCGGGAGGTGGAGGTTGCAGTGAGCTGAGATCGTGCCATTGCACTCCAGCCTGGGCAACAAGAGTGAAACTCCTTCTCAAAAAAAAAAAAAAAAACCAAAACCATATACATTTATATACATTTATCCTCTCACTGAGCTTCTGTGGGTCAGGAATCCAGGAGTGGCTTAGCCAGGTGGCCCTGACTCAGGGTTTCTCTTGAAGTTGTGGTCAAGATGTTAGCTGGGACTGGGTGTGGTGGCTCACACCTGTAATCCCAGCACTTTGGGAGGCCGAGGCTGGTGGATCATTTGAGGTCAGGAGTTCGAGACCAGCCTGGACAGCATGGTGAAACACCGTCTCAACTAAAAATACAAAAATTAGCCAGGCATGGTGGCACGCACCTGTAATTCCAGCTACTTGGGAGGCTGAGGCAGGAGAATCATTTGAACGCGGGAGGCAGAGGTTGCAGCGAGCCAATATTGCACCATTACACTCCAGCCTGGGTGACAGAGCGAGACTCCATCTCAAAAAAAAAAAAAAGATGTCAGCTGTGATGACCGACTCCTGAAGGCCGGAGTAGGGCCAGAGGATCTGCTCCCAAGGCAGCTCACATAGTTGGCAAGTTGGTGCTGATCAATGACAGGCGGCCTTGGTTCCTCATGTGTAGGCTTCTGCACAGGGCTGCTTGTACATCCTCACAACATGGGGGCTGCCCTCCTCCAGAGGAAGCATTCCAAGATGGCAGGGTTGAGCCACCAATCTCTTTTATGGCCTAGCCTTGAAAATCACACGATATCACTCCTGCTGTACTCCCTTGGTCACCCAGGCCAACCTTACTTAATGTGAGAGGAGACGACAGAAGGTTGTAACTAGTAGGAGGTAGGGGTTGCTGGGGCCATCTTGGAGGCTGGCTACCTCACCAGCCTTTGGGTTAATCTTCAGGTAAATCTTCAAACTCTATACACAGTGGTTCCCATGCCTCCGAGAACTATCTAAGAGAACCCATTTATGCCTCAGGTTGCAATTTTTTGAATTTTCACAATGAGACCTTGGCGATGCCCTTGAGCAGGATATAAATAACTCCCACATGCTTAGTGTTCCAATAATGGAACACTAGGCATAAATGGGTTTAAGCGTCTTCTATCCATGAGGGGCTCTGTGTCCGAAGAGGGATGAGGAAGATGCTCCGTGCAGGCCGCACCAACTTCCCAGTGGCTCACTTTCTGCTTTGCCCCTCACTGACTGGCACTTTCTGTGTCTCAGCAGCTTGTTCTAGCCATAGCAAAAAGGGGTCCTCCAGGGACTGCCACAGCTGTTCCAACAACAGCCTCAGCTTTTGGCATTTCATGGTTTCTTCAGGAAACTTGACTAGATGGGCCCATTTCTTAGGGACAGCCCAGTTTGAGACCACAGGGACAACTTTGAACCCACTAACTCTGTCCCCATCTCACTCTACCAGCCTGCTACAGTGAAGGTTTTTTGGAGGCCAGTGACAGAAGCCAACTCAGCCAAAAGTGAAATCCAAGGCCGGGCACAGTGGCTCACACCTGTAATCCTAGCACTTTGAGAGGCCGAGGTGGGTGTATTACCTGAGCTCAGGAGTTTAAGACCAGCCTGAGCAACACTGCAAAAACCTGTCTCTACTAAAATACAAAAAATTAGCCAGGCATGGCAGTGTGCGCCTGTAGTCCCAGCTACTTGGGAGGTTGAGAGAGAAGTGCTTGAACCCGGGAGGTGGAGGTTGCAGGGAGCTGAGATCACGCAACTGCACTCCAGCCTGGGCAGCAGAGCGGGACTCCTCCAAGGAAAAAAAAAAAATGGAATCCAGTGGGAGGGTGCCAGAGTGTGTCACAGTACAAAGGGAAATTGAAGAGCCAAAACCCAGGAAGGGCAGGGACCAGGGCAGTCCTGTGGATGTTAACAGCGGGGGTTCATGGGCTGTCACTGTGGAGCGCAGCCAGACTTGGTACCAGAGACTTGTCTCTGCTCCAGTTTCCTGGCAGACAGAATCTAATTAGCCCACCCGTGTCAGGTGCCCACCCCTGGTCCAATCAGCAATGGCGGGGAAGTGGTGGCCTCCCATCCGGGATTGTCATGTGCGTCCGTGTGAAGAGACCACCAAACAGGCTTTGTGTGAGCAATAAAGCTTTTTAATCACCTGGGTGCAGGCGAACTGAGTCCGAAAAGAGAGTCAGAGAAGGGAGATGGGGTGGGGCCCTTTTATAGGATTTGGGTGGGAAGTGGAAAATTCCAGTCAAAGGGGGTTTTTCTCTTACGGGCGGGGTGGGGGTCACAAGGTGCTCAGTGGGGGAGCTTCTGAGCCAGGAGAAGGAATTTCACAAGGTTAATCACTCAGTAAAGGTGGGGCAGGAACAATTCACAATAGTGATTTGTTCTTGGACCTCCCTGATATCTCAGATCCTTTTTTTCTGCACAGAAGAAACCTCTTTTTGTTCATCAGTTAAGGCAGGAACCAGCCATTTTCACTTCTTTTGTAATTCTTCACTTGGTTCAGGCCATCTGGATGTATAAGTGCAGGTCACAGGGGATATGATGGCTTAGCTTGGGCTCAGAGGCCTGACAATGATGGCATAGGGGTGAGGCAGGTCCTAGGGAAGGTAATACTGCTGAGGGCCGAGAAACTCAGTAGGAGGATAGTTACTCAAGGAAGAGGTTTGTTCTGTGCAGAAAAAAAAGGATCTGAGATATTAGGGAGGTCCAAGAGCCCATGGCACCCCTGTCCCTTTTCTAGGATCTTCCTGAGAGCCTGAGAATTACTCACTTAATTTAAGAAACTTGGCTCTCGGCCAGCCATGGTGGCTCACTAATCCCAGCACTTTGGGAGGCTGAGGCGGGTGGATCACCTGAGGTCAGGAGTTTGAGATCAGCTTGGCCAACATGGTGAACTCCGTCTCTACTAAAAACACAAAACTAGCTGGGCGTGGTGGCGCATGCCCGTAGTCCCAGCTACTCAGGAGACTGAGGCAGGAGAATCGCTTGAACCCGGGAGGCAGAGGTTGCAGTGAGCCGAGATCATGCCATTGCACTCCAGCCTGGGCAACAAGAGTGAAACTCTGTCTCAAAAAAAAAAAAAAAAAAAAAGAGAAAAGAAAAAGAATCTTTCCTCTCACCTATTCTTTCCCTGTGAATATCCTTCCCAGATTCTGGCACCCACTTATGGGCTTCAAAGTCACTTAAAATGTGGTTCAAAGACCACTTATTTTAGAATCACCTGAGAAGCATGTTAAAAATACAGGTTCCAGGCCCAGTGCCATGACTCATGCCTGCAATCCCAGCACTTTGGGAGGCCAAGGCAGGTGGATCGCTTGAGCTCAGAAGTTTGAGACCAGCCTGGGCAACATGGCCAAACCCCATCACTACAAAAAATATGAAAAAATTAGCCAGGCATGGTGGCAAGTGCCTGTGATCCTAGCTACGTGCAGGGCTGAGGCAAGAGGATCGCCTGAGCCCAGGAGGTCGAGGCTGCCGTGAGTCCTGTTTGCACCACCGCACTCCAGCCTGGGTGACAGAGTGGGACCCTGTCTCCAAAAAAAAAAAAAAAAAAAAAAAAGATTAACCAGGCATGGTAACGAATGCTTGTAATCCCAGCTACTTGGGAGGCTGAGGCAAGAGAATCACTTGAACCCAGGAAGCAGAGGTTGCAGTGAGCCGAGATCACACCACTGCACTCCAGCCTGGGCGACAGAGCCAGACTCCATCTCAAAACAAACAAACAACAAGACAGGTTCTAAACATCAGGCCTAGGAATCTACATTTAAACCTGTTCTATAAGCAATCCAGAGGCACAGCAAAGGTTGAGAGGTGTTTCAGATGTAGCTTCATCCCAGCTCCCAAAGTGCCACAAATTGCACAAAGTGCTGGTGCTCATGGGAAGGCCACATCCTCGCCCCCCATCCTCTCCACCATGCCCTGACCGTCTCCTTGATCTTGTCCCAGCACTGTCTATTGAGACCTCAAGTCCCTCTCCTAGCAGGAGCCTGGGCCCCGGGATAGGCAACTTTTGTTCTAACCCTGCTCCTGATACCATCTTTTCTTTTTTTTCTCCTTTCCTTTTCTTTCTGTTCTGATTCTCACCAACGTTCATTTTTAATTTTATCTTTAAAAATCTTTTATAGTTATGTAAACAACGTCAAACTTCTTTCCGGAGCTAGGTGATGAATAACCAAATAGGGGAAGGAATTTCAATTGCTCCTAATCCTATATTAGTCCCTGTGCAGATGGGCCTAATGAGTACTGCACCAGGATTTCTAATTATCCTTAATGAGCTTCTAAAATTCATGGGGCATGATAGAGTGAGGTTGTTAATCAAACGGCCCAATGAATCAAGCCTCCTGGTATCTACGCCCTTGGATAGCCCCCTCCCATGGTGACTCTGGGATTGACTTGCTTTGGCTAGTGGGACATCAGTGACTATGACACAGAGGCCAGATAAGTGCTTGTGATTTGGGGCTTACTCTCTTAGCGCTGTCCTGGAACCACCATGTGAACCTAGGCTACATGGTCATCCTTGAGGATGAAAGACCTCATGAAGAGTGAGGCTTAACCATCGCCACCGTCGCAGCTGAACCCAGCCTGCAGCCATTCTTCCAGCTCAACGTAGCTGCACAAGTAAGCCCTGGAAAAATCAGCAGCAGAATGCAGCCAACCCATATATTATCATGAGAAATAAAAAACCATTACTGTTTTAAGCTAAGTCTTGGGTGGTTTGTTATGCAGCAATAGCTAACTGATACAATGGGTCACAGTAACACTCACAGGACAATATTTCTTTTTTTTTTTTTTTTTTTTTGAGATGGAGTCTCGCTCTGTCACCCAGGCTGGAGTGCAGTGGCCGGATCTCAGCTCACTGCAAGCTCCGCCTCCCGGGTTCACGCCATTCTCCTGCCTCAGCCTCCAGAGTAGCTGGGACTACAGGCGCCCGCCACCTCGCCCGGCTAGTTTTTTTGTATTTTTTTAGTAGAGACGGGGTTTCACCGGGTTAGCCAGGATGGTCTCAATCTCCTGACCTCGTGATCCGCCCGTCTCGGCCTCCCAAAGTGCTGGGATTACAGGCGTGAGCCACCGTGCCCGGCCCACAGGACAATATTTCTATGCCACTATTTCCACTTGATATTCTGGAGCTTCATGTACATCTGTTGCAGTGAAGCAATAAAACAATACAGTGGCTTAAACAAGATTGTTTGTTTTCTTGTATGTAAGAGGTTGGAGTTACGTGGTTCATGTCTGGTGGGGCAACTGTGCCCACCCTCAAAATGGCCCTTCTGGCTGGGCGCAGTGGCTCATGCCTGTAATCCCAGCACCTTGGGAGACAGAGGTGGGCATATCACTTGAGCTCAGGAATTTGAGACCAGCCTGGGCAACATAGCGAGACCCTGTCTCTACTAAAAATATAGAAAATAAGTTGGGCGACTGGGCGCAGTGGCTCCTACCTGTAATCCCAGCACTTTGGGAGGCCGAGGAGGGTAAATCACAAGGTAAGGAGTTCAAGACCAGCCTGGCCAAGATGGTGAAACCCCAACTCTACTAAAAATACAAAAATTAGCTGGGCATGGTGGCAGGTACCTGTAATATCAGCTACTCTGGAGGCTGAAGCAGAGAATTGCTTGAACCCGGGAGGAAGAGGTTGCAGTGAGCCGAGATCATGCCACTGCACTCCAGCCTGGGTGACAGAGCGAGACTCCGTCTCAAAAAAAAAAAAATCTATCTATCTATATCTATCTATCTATCTATCTATCTATCTATCTATAGATATATATATATATAAATAAATAACAAAAAAGCTGGGTATGGTGGCCCACACCTCTAGTCCCAGCGACTCTGGAGGCTGAGGTAGGAAGATTGCTTAAGCCCAGGAGGCGGAGGTTGCAGTGAGCTGTGATCACACCATTGCACTCCAGCCTGGGTGACAGAGTGAGACTCTATCTCAAAAAAAAAAAAAAAAAAAAAAAAAAGAAGAGTGAGATGGGAAAATACCCAATTCTTTGGCACATACCACTTCAATTCTTATTTCTTTGCTAAAGCTTGGGCCCATAGCTCCACCTAGTTGCAAGGGAGACTGGGAGATATACTTTCTTTCTTTTTTTTTTTAAATTGAGATGAAGTCTCGCTCGCTCCGTCGCCCAGGCTGGAGTGCAATGGCGCGATCTCGGTTCACTGCAACCTCCATCTACTGTGTTCAAGCAATTCTCCTGCCTCACCCTCCCAAGTAGCTGGGGTTACAGGCTCCTGCCATCACATCCAGCTAATTTTTGTATTTTTAGTAGAGACAGGGTTTCATCATGTTCGCCAGGCTAGTCTTGAACTCCTGACCTCAAGTGGTCTACCCACCTCTCCTAAAGTGCTGGGATTACAGGCGTGAGTCACTGGGCCTGGCCTGGGAAATGTACTTTCTAGCCAGGCAGCATGTACCCAGCTAAAATATGGTCATTCTATTTATTAAAGAGAGAAGGAGAAACTGCACATTTGAGGATGACTAGCAGTCAATGCTGTGTAGTCTGCCTCCAGGGTTCTCAGCAGTGTTCTCAGTAAATACGAGTATCGCATGGATTAGGTGGTTTAATTTCTCATCATAAAACAAAAACAATCGTAAGTATCAAGTTTTTGCCTATGAATTGGTTAGGGAGATTCAGGCCACAAGTAACAGAATACTAAACTAAAAGTTGCCAAAAGAGTTGGGAGTTTCCTAGCTTAGGCAACATAAGAGGAGACTTCTATCTTTGCAAATAATTTTTTTTTTTTTGGAGACAGAAGCTCGCTCTGTTCCCAGGCTGGAGTGCAGTGGCGTGATCTCGGCTCACTGCAACCTCCACCTCCCGGGTTCAAGTGATTCTTCTGCCTCAGCCTCCCAAGTAGCTGGGACTACAGGCACACACCACCATGCCTAGCTAATTTTTGTATTTTTAGTAGAGACGGGGTTTCATCATATTGGCCAGGCTGGTCTTGAACTCCTGAACTTGTGATCTGCCTGCCTCAGCCTCCCAAAGTGCTGGGATTACAGGCATGAGCCACCGTGCCCAGCCTTCTCCAAGTAATTTTTAAAAATCAGCCAGATGTGGTAGTATGTGCCTGTGGTCCCAGCTACTCAGGAGGCTGAGGCAGGAGGATCATCTGAGCCTGGGAGGTCAAGGGGGCAGTGAGCCATGATCACACCACTGCAGTCCAGCCTCCAGCCTCTGCAATGGAGTGAGAGTGTCTCAAAAAAAAAAAAAAAAAAAAAAAGGGTCAGGAGTTTTATCTTAAGATATCTTGGGGTAGACCCTTTTTGAGTCAAGCCCTTCATGGTTGAAAGATGACTACAGTGGCTCCAAGCATCATATCCACAGAGAACAACTAAATAACAGCTATTTTATATTGAGTGCTTATCATGTGCTAGAACTGTCTGGGCATTTTAAGTGTATTCACTCATTTGATTTTCACAGCACCCTGTGAAGAAAGTCCAATTATTTTCACTTTGTAGATGAGGAACATCTCTTTTTATTAGAGGAGGAAAATTCCTCCCAGAAGCCCCCAGCAGCCTCCCCCTCCTATCTCATTGGCCAGAACAGGGTCCCATGGTTCTCCCCAACCCAATTACCAGCAGAGGGGAGTGGATCAGATGTAAGTATCCCAGTCACCATCCACCTGGGGGTAATTAGTGCATTGTCCTCCCACCAGAACAAAACAAGCTGCTTTTAGCAAGGAAGCAGGGGGCAAATGTCTGCCCCCCAGGCAGAACCCGTGGTTGGTAGCTGGGGTCCGCCAGCCCACTGGGATTGAAATAAGGTTGGCTCAGACCCGATCTCTTACTTTCCACAAGGCTTCTGCAATTTCTCAGGCTTACAATTGTGTGCCTCTGATTTCCGGCTTCTGCTGAATTCTAACAGCTGTTCCCTTTATTTCTGCCCTGGAATTGACTCAAATGTAGGATGCAGCCCGTTTCTTCTCCCAAGAAACCGTGGATACCAGACTGCTCTGTAAGCAGAATTTCACTGAGGATTTGTGGGTCCCTGGAAGAGTTATAGAGTGGCTCAGCACACGACTGAAAGTGGCACTGGGACGTCCCTGCTCTTACAAGCTGGTTTCTCAGGCATCCTCCAGCCCCACCCGCTCAGGACTGCTGCTCCCATCTGCGGGTGCCCATCTACCCCCCTCCCTCCTTCAGCCCCTGCCCAACACCTCAGTACCCCAGGGGCTTCCAGTTCTCACACAGGAGACCCTGCAATTCGGCTCCCCCTAACCCCTCCTGCTCTTCCTAAACCAGGCTGCCAAGCCAAACCCAGTAAGTGCCTTTTACGAACAAAAGGGCCTTTTAGTTAATACAGCAGGATCTACTTTCCTTAGAAGGAAGCTTTACTTATCAATAACAACCTTTCCCCTCTGGATTCCTCTAGGTGCATTGGAAATTCAAATTTCGGAATAAGCTGACTGCCAAGAGGGTCCTCCCCCTGTCGGGGCCTGTCTGAGCCCCTTAGTCCATGGGAAATTCACAGAGAAGGGAACGGTCACTTTTCCTGCACCTGAGAAGGTAAAAATCAACTGCTTTAGAAAGATACTGTCCTCCTTGAGTTTTCTAAATCCCTGTCCCAAAAACTGGTGCCTCTGCACACCTCAAGGAGTCAGCAGGCTCTCTGTCTCCGAGGCCTAAAAGCCTCAGGGATTTCTTTCTTTCTTTCTTTCTTTTTTGAGACAGGGTCTCGCTCTTTCACCCAGGCTGGAGTGTAGTGGTGCGATCTTGGCTCCCTGCAGCCTCAGCCTCCCAGGCTCAAACCATCCGCCCACCTCACCCTCCCACATAGCTGGGACTACAGGCGCACGTCACCACATTTGGCTAATTTTTGTATTTTTTGTAGAGAAGGGGTTTTGCCATGTTGGCCAGGCTGGTCTGGAATTCCTGGGCTCAAGAGATCCACCCACTCTGGCCTCCCAAAGTGCTGGGATGACAGGTGTGGGCCACCGCGCCCAACTAGCCTCAGTGATTTTATTTATTTACTTATTTATTTTTGAGACGAGTCTCACTCTGTCACTCAGGCTGGAGTGCAGTGGCGCGGTCTCAGCTCACTGCAACTTCTGCCTGCTGGGTTCAAGTGATTCTCCTGCCTCAGCCACCTGTGAGCCACCGTGCTGGCCAGCCTCAGTGATTTCTTAGGAGCCTATTGTATGCAATCTTGAGAGCTGAAGAAGTGAGAGGGACTCCCTGACCGCCATCCTACTTCTACAGAATCCTTGGCACCCCCACCAGTGTTCCTAGACTCCATCTCAGGACCAAGGTAGTGTAGACCCTAAGCCCAGCCCTATCCTGGCTCCCATGCATCCCACAACCTCTGGGGTAGAGGTGGTTAGAGGCACCCAGCTCCAGGCCTTGGCTGCCTTCTCTCTGCCCTGAGGGTCTGCTCAGATCAGGGCAACGCCTCCGCTAGGCTGGGGCTCAGCCTCAGCGTCCTCAGCACAGGCTCCCCACAGGGGGATTTCTACAACTTTCCAGCCCTGGCCCCCTGTTCAAGGGTTTGGCCCGAGGCAGGACTAGAGCTGAGTTGCGGAGGAGGAGGAGGAGTGGGGAGAGAGAGCCGAGTAGTTCAGGTTGCCCCAGGGGAGAGAGGAGGGAGGAGAAGAGGAGGAGGAGAGAGAGCGAAGGTCCTCAGAACCCAAGTGCGGGGCGGCCTCAGGAAGGTAGGTGACTTCTGTTATTCTCCCTGTGTGCTGTGTCTTTAGGAAAATTCCCCTCACACAACAGCCCAACAGCCTTATACCCGCAGTTGCTCTGGGAGCAGGGGAAAACGTCCTGCAGTTCTTGCTCCTCATTTGGGTCAACTCGACAGGGCAGAAATAAAGGCGACAGCTGCAAGGAATCAGCAGAAGCAGGACAGTGGCCATGAGCCGCCAGAGCTGGCAGAAACCTTGGAGGCTTTGTGTAGCCACGGTGACGGCCATGTCTGGGCTGGCACTCACTTTATGCCAGTCTCTAGAGAGGAGCCCGCGGTTGCAGACTGGGTTACATCTTTTCCCCTCTTCCATGCTGGGATTCTTAAATCTCTACCAGCAGATCAGCATCATCTGGAAACTTAAGAGGAATGCAAATTTGACCCCATCTCAGACCTACTGAAGCCTCTGGTGGTGGGACCTGGAATTTTTTTTTTTTTTTTTTGAAACGGAGTCTGCCTCTTGTTGCCCAGGCTGGAGTGCAGTGGCACAATGTCAGCTCTTTCCTCTCTGCCAAATTTGTTTTTGTTTGTTTGTTTGTTTGGAGATGGAGTCTCGCTCTGTCGCCCAGGCTGGAGTGCAGTGGCACAGTCTCGGCTCACTACAATCTCCACCTCCTGGGTTCACGCAGTTCTCCTGCCTCAGCCTCCAGAATAGCTGGGACTACAGGCGCTCGCCACCACGTCCAGCTAATTTTTTTTTTTTTTTTTTGAGACGGAGTCTCGCTCAGTCGCCCAGGCTGGAGTGCAGTGGCATGATCTCAGCTCACTGCAAGCTCCGCCTCCCGGGTTCACGCCATTCTCCTGCCTCAACCTCCCAAGCAGCTGGGACTACAGGCGCCCGCTGCCACCCCCGGCTAATTGTTTTTTTGCGTTTTTAGTAGAGACGGGGTTTCACCGTGGTAGCCAGGTCTCGATCTCCTGACCTCGTGATCTGCCTGCGTTGGCCTCCCAAAGTGCTGGGATTACAGGCGTGAGCCACCGCGCCCAGCCCCACTCTCTGCCTCTATTTGTTTAGGGGCAGGCATAGAATCCCATTCTAGTCAATGAGACAGAAGGGGGTTCTGGAAAGGTCCCCCACCCCCTTATGAAACAAGGAGGATGTCTGAGGAGAAGCTTTGCTGTGGCCTTTTGCCTTTGGATGCTGCCAGAGGGGTTAGAAAGCGGGGCTCCACAATCAGGCAGCTGGGGTGTGTATCCTAGCGGGAAGCCCAAGGGACAGTGGGACAAAAATAACAACAGTAATAGCAGCTAATGCTTCTTGAGGACTTTCCGCATGGCAGGCCCTATTCTAAGGACCTCGTGTAGCATATTTCACCCCCAAACAGCCCTGAGGTAGGTTCTGTTATTCCCATTTTATAAATGAGGAAACTGAGGCACAGACAGGTTTAAATAACTTGTTTGAAGTCATACAGCTCATACATGGAGGCCAGTATGCAGACCAGGTGTGGGGTACGGGCATTGCGGGCTACTTTAGGGACCCTGGCCTTTTCCTTAGCACAGTGGGAAGCTGGTGAAAAGTTTTAAGCAGGGGTGGCAGCTCTGACTTTTTTTTTTTTTTGAGACAGGGTCTCACTCTGTTGCCCAGGCTGGAGTGCAGTGGTGAGATCTTGGCTCACTGTAGCCTCAAACTCCTGGGCTCAAGTGATCCTCCCACTTCAGCCTCCTGAGAAGCTGGGACTACAGGCAAACGCCACCGTGGCTGGCTACTTTTTGTATTTTTTGTAGAGACAGGGTTTCACCATGTTACCCAGGCTGACTTTGAACTCCTGAGCTCAAGCAATCCGCCCACCTCTGCCTCCCATAGTGCTGGAATTACAGGCATGAGCCACCACGTCAGGCCTGATTTACTTTTAAAAGTCACCGAAATGCTTTGCTCATAAAATTCTCTGCTGGGGATAAGCCAGCCACACTTGCATGGCTTGTTCTTCAGCCTCTTTTCCTCCCTGAGACATCAGTCCCTTAGCAAACCCAGCGTCTTGGGTGACTGGGACCAGGGTGACTCAACGGCAGATGCCGATGGGTGAGACAGCCACAAAGATGATCTTTGGCGAGTGAATTACAGGTGATTTGTTTTATTTAATTTTTTTTTTTTTTTTTTGAGATGGAGTCTCACTTTGTTGTCCAGGCTGGAGTACAGTGGTATGATCTCGGTTCACTGCAACCTCCTCCTCCCGGTTCAAGCTATTCTCCTGCCTCAGCCTCCAGAGTAGCTGGGATTCGAGGCGTGTGCCACCACACCCAGCTAATCTTTGTATTTTTAGTAGAGACAGGGTTTCACCATATTGGCCAGGCTGGTCTCGAACTCCTGACCTCAAGTGATCTACCAACCTTGGCCTCCCAAAGTGTTGGGATTACAGGAGTGAGCCACCACCTCTGGCCAGGTGATTTGTTTTAAATCTGAATTTTTACATTTTTCTTTTTCTTTTTTTTTTTTTTTTTGAGACAGAGTCTCGCTTAGTCACCCAGGCTGGAGTGCAATGGCGCGATCTCGGCTCACTGCAAGCTCCGCCTCCCGGGTTCACGCCATTCTCCTGCCTCAGCCTCCCGAGTAGCTGGGACTACAGGCGCCCGCCGCCTCGCCCGGCTAATTTTTTGCGTTTTTAGTAGAGACGGGGTTTCACCGTGTTAGCCAGGATGGTCTCGATCTCCTGACCTCGTGATCCGCCCGCCTCGGCCTCCCAAAGTGCTGGGATTACAGGCGTGAGCCACCGCGCCAGGCTGAATTTTTACATTTTTCTATAATAAGTGACCATATATCACTTGCTATTTAAAAATCTTTTTTTTTTTTTTTTTTTTTTTGAGATGGAGTTTTGCCCTTGTTACCCAGGCTGGAGTGCAATGGCACGATCTTGGGCCACTGCAACCTCTGCGGGTTCGAGCAATTCTTCTGCCTCAGCCTCTGAGTAGCTGGGACTACAGGCATGCGCCACCACGCCCAGCTAATTTTTGTATTTTTAGTAGATATGGGGTTTCACCATGTTGGCCAGGCTGGTCTCAAACTCTTGACTTCTGGTGATTCTCCTGCCTTGGCCTCCCAAAGTGCTGGGATTACAGGTGTGAGCCACCATGCCCAGCCAAAAGTTGTTATTTATAAAAAGAAAGACGAGGGGCCAGCACCCCACCCTCCCCAGGGTTGTTGACTCCTGCTGGTACTGGCTGTGGCTGAAGTCATCATCGTGGAGGCTAACCCTTGGAGGGCGGATAGTGCACTGGCAGCTTCCTAAGTGCTTTATGTGACCTGTATGAACTCATTTAATCCCCACTGGCTTGGCCGAGGCCATGGAGCTGAAGAGTGGCAGGCTAGCATCCGGACTCTCAGCTACATAGCAGGCTGCTTTTCTGGAAATGGTTTCCAGTTTCTCCGTGGGTGAAAGGTCTGTCCTTCCCACACCTTCCACAGTGGAAGTGGCCTCCATTCTCTGCTGTGCAGAATTGCTGGTGGAGAAGTGGGTGTTGGGGAGCTGGGGGCAGGAAATAGAAAATATTGGACAGGAATGTCCTGCAGTTGTTTGAAGCCTAAACCAAAACCCATTCTTGGCCAGGTGCGGTGGCTCACGCCTATAATCCCAGCACTTTGGGAGGCTGAGGTGGGCCGATCACTTGAGGTCAGGAGTTCAAAACCAGCCTGGCTAACATGGTGAAACTCCATCTATTCTAAAAATACAAAAATTAGCCGAGTGTGGTGGTGGGTGCCTGTAATCCCAGCCACTCTGGAGGCTGAGGCAGGAGAATCGCTTGAACCCGGGAGGCGGAGGTTGCAGTGAGCAGAGATCGCACCACTGCACTCCAGCCTGGGTGACAGAGCGAGACTCCCTCTCAAAAAAAAAAACAAACCTATTCTTCTTGTGGTGTCAGCCCACAGAGCCATCAGCTTAGATAGGCTCTGCCCTTCTTGGGACCCTAGGCTCCTGGATCTGTCACAGTACGAGTAGGGAGGGAAGGGTGGTCATTTGAGGGATGTAGACACCTGATAATTATGGTTAAGAATTTGCATATTCAAATCCCGGCTCTGATACTTACCAGCTATGAGACCTTTGGCAAGTACCTAACCTTTGTGAGTCTTCATTTGTTTTTTTTTTAGAGATGGGGTCTCGCTCTGTTGCCCAGGCTAGAGTGCAGTTGCATGATCGTAACTCACTGTAACTTCAAACTCCTGGACTCAAGTGATCCTCCCGCCTCACCCTCCCAAGTAGCGAGGACTATAGGTTCATGCCACCATGCCCATACCTCGCTAATTAAAAAAAAAATTTTTTTTTTTTGTAGAGACAGAGTCTCACTGCGTTGCCCAGGCTCGTCTCGAACTCCAGGCCTCAAGAGATCCTCCTCCCTCAGCTTCCCAAAGTGCTGGGATTACAGGCATGAGCCACAACATTCAGCCCGAGTTTTAGTTTCTTTATGGGTAAAATGAAGATCTTGGCAGTTGTCCGGGTCAAATGGCAGAATATGTGTAAAGTCCTTAGTATGGTGCCTGGCACATGGTAAGCACTTATTAAATAATGGTTGTCATTATAATTCAACAAGTGTTTACTGAGCATCCTCGTGGTACCCGGCACTATGTCAGCAGCAGACCCACTGGCAGTACCAGAGCCTGGCGATTGCACCTCGAGGCTCCAAACATGCACAAACTTAAGCATTCAGCAGAAGCAAGAAGCCAGAGTTAGAAGTTCCCTGAGAACAAAAGTCCCTAGAGTGTACAGAGAATGGAGGGAGGGCTTCGCGTGACCCAGGGCATGGGATGGGGCTTGAGGAAAAGTTGCCTCACTCTCATGGGGACCCCTGCCGATGCCCGGTTTATAGACATGGCAGAGTGTGCCCCTGCTCCTGGCTGGCAGAGGCCTGACTCTGTGAAGGTGCTGGGGCAACACTCCCAGGTGGAGGGGTGAATTTTGTTTGTTCCTAATTAAATATGGCTCCCATTCCCTTTTTATTTTTGTTTGTTTGTTTTGAGACAGTCTCACTCTGTTGCCCAGGCTGCAGTGCAGTGTCATGATCTTGGCTCACTGAAACCTCCGTCCCCCGGGTTCAAGTGATTCTCCCACCTCAGCCTCCCGAGTAGCTGGGATTACAGGTGGCCACTACCATGCCCAGCTAACTTTTGTATTTTTAGTAGAGACAGGGTTTTACCATGTTGGCCAGGCTGCTCTCGAACTCTTGACCTCAAGTGATCTGCCCGCCTCAGCCTCCCAAAGAGCTGAGATTACAGGTGTGAGCCACCACGCCTGGCCACATTCCCTTTCTTTAGCAAAGAACTTGCTCAGAGTCATGCAGGTAGTAAGCAGGCAAAGCTCATCTTTCAATCTGTGTAGTTTGGGTTGGGGGGGTTGGTTGTGTGTGTCCCTGTTCCAGAAGATAAGAAATAGTAGGACCAGGCTGGGCGCGGTGGCTCATGCCTGTAATGCCAGGACTTTGAGAGGCTGAGGTGGGCAGATCATGAGGTCAGGAGTTCGAGACCAGCCTGACCAACATGGTGAAACCCCGTCTCTACTAAAAATACAAAAAATTAGCCGGGCGTGGTGGCACATGCCTGTAATCCCAGCTACTCAGGAGGCTGAGGCAGGAGAATCGCTTGAACCAGGGAGGCGGAGGTTGCAGTGAGCTGAGATCGCGCCTGGGCACTCTAGCCTGGGTGACAGAGTGAGACTCCATCTCAAAATAAAAATA
Source organism: Macaca mulatta (assembly GCF_049350105.2). NCBI lineage: Eukaryota > Metazoa > Chordata > Mammalia > Primates > Cercopithecidae > Macaca > Macaca mulatta. The sequence goes on along the minus strand of NC_133406.1, from coordinate 213,905,576 downwards.
AAAATAAAAATAAAAATAAAAATAAAATAGTAGGGAGGAATTAGGCTTAGAACTATAACTGGCACTCAGGAAGTACACAATTAAGGTTAGCTGATTTTATGTTTAGCTTGTGCCATCTTCTCCCTCTCTGTTTCAGCTTATTTTTTTCTTTTTTTTTTTGAGACAGAGTTTTGCTCTTGTTGCCCAGGCTGGAGTACAATGGCGTGACCTGGGCTCACTGCAACCTCCGCCTCCTGGGTTCAAGCGATTCTCCTGCCTCAGCCTCCCAAGTAGCTGGGATTTCAGGCATTAGCCATCACGCCTGGCTAATTTTTGTATTTTTAATAGATACGGGGTTTCACCATGTTGGTCAGGCTGGTCTCGAACTTCTGACCTCAGGTGATCCACCTGCCTCGGCCTCCCAAAGTGCTGGAATTACAGATGTGCGCCACTGTGCCCAGCCTATTTCAGCTTCTTTAGACACTCTTTGTGTGCCTTAAATTACTATTTACAAAAAGTTAAATACATTTCTACATTTTCCCACCTCCTTTGCAGTAGCTCTAGCCAAAATAACTAAGTTCTGGCAAGCATAAGTGGCATATGCAACTTTCAAGAATTGCCCTTAAATGGAGGCATTGTGTCTTTCTTCTCCCCTTTCTTCTTTCTTGCTGCATGAAATGTAGGCATGATGGCTGGAGCTGGAGCAGCTATTTTGGGCCATAAGACAAAAGTTGAATGCAGAGAATTTGGGAGCAGCAAGACAGAAAAAGTCTAGGTCCCTAATGATTGTGGCATCACCATGCCAACCTGGACTGTATTCCTAGAGAAAATAAAATTTAAATGAGAGAAACAAAATTCGATCACATTTAGGCTTCTGTTATTCAGGTATCCATCATTCGTAGCTGAAATGAATCCAAATTAATACTGGAGTAGAACTTGAATTTAGACCCAGGCTTGTCTGACCCTGAGAAACTCCACCAGTGTTTCTTAAAGCGTTGATGGGTGACTACCTGAATCAGAATCATGGTGAGAAGCGTGTTTAAAACACAGATTATAGGCCAGGTGCAATGGCTAACATCTGTAATCCTAGCACTTCGGGAGGCTGAGAGGGAGGATCACTTGAGCCTGGCAGTTCGAGATCAGGCTGGGCAACATAGCAAGATCCCCTCTGTACAAAATAATTTTTTTTTTTTTTTTTTTTGAGACAGAGTCTGGCTGTGGCCCAGGTTGAAGTGTGGTGGCGCAATCTCAGCTCACTGCAACCTCCACCTCCCAGGTTCAAGTGATTCTCCTGCCTCAGCTTCCCAAGTAGCTAGGATTACAGATGCACGCCACCACGCCTGGCTAATTTTTCTTGTTGTTGTTGGTTTGTTTTTTTTGAGACAGAGTCTTGCTCTGTCATCCAGGCTGGAGTGCAGTGGCATGATCTGGGCTCATTGCAACCTTCACCTCCTGGGTTCAAGCAATTCTCTGCCTCAGCCTCCCAAGTAGCTGGGATTACAGGCACCCGCCACCACGCCCAGCTAATTTTTGTATTTTCAGTAGTGATGAGGTTTCACCATCTTGGCCAGGCTGGTCTTGATCTCCTGACCTTGTGATCCACCCACCTCGGCCTCCCAAAGTGTTGGGATTACAGGTGTGAGCCACTGAGCCTGCCTTTTTTTGTATTTTTAGTAGAGACGGGGTTTCACCATGTTGGCCAGGCTGGTCTTAAACTCCTGACCTCAAATTATCTGCCCGCTTTGGCCTCCCAGAGTGGATTACAGGAGTGAGCCACTGTGCCCAGCCCCTACAAAAATTTTTTAATTAGCCAGGCGTGGTGGCGCACACCTGTCTATAGTCCCAGCTACTCAGGAGGGTGAGGCAGGAGGATCACTTGAGCCCAGGTGTTTGGGGTTGTAGTGAGTGCCCACTGCATTCCAGCCTGGGTGACAGAAGTAGACCCTGTCTTTAAAAAATAAAAATAAAAATAAATAAAATGTCTATTCTGGTATACCACTCAGCTCTGCTGAATTAGACTCTCTAGAGCTGGGACCTGGGCAATTCTCCTTTAACCAAGTTCCCCATGCAGTGGACTTTGAGGCACACTCAAGTTGGAGACCACAGGGCTTCATTCTATGTCCTCATGTAACTCCTAAGAAAATCAGGAGTCCGTTCTGATCCCCTACGTGAACTGAATGCAGGTGGAGCTCAGGGGACTTGGGGGAGGCAGTGAGGGTGGAGGGCAGGGGTCAAGCACCCCAGGCCTCAGGTCATCTGTGTCCATCCCCTGAGTTAGGCTCTGTGCAGCCCTCCCTGAGGAGGTAGCCCTGTCCCCAGGGCCCTGGATGGCGAGGATGACCCAGCCTCTGTACCCCGCCCTCACACATAGCGCTCGCTACAAAGCTTGCTGGAATCATCTGAGGCTACCAGTGTCTACAGCACATCGGGCTGACCTTATATAACCTGGGACCAGCCCCAGGAAGCCAATCTCAGCTCAGGAGCCAAGATTTTAGTGCAAAGCTGTGCCCGCTTCTGTAAACCATGGTTCTCCTGAGAAACAGCTCATGCCTTTGGTAAGCTGCTGGGCCCTGGCGCGATGGAACACCTGACTTGTGGCACCTGGGGACCACGTGACCAGAGCTGAGCGCTGTCTGACCTTGCCACAAAGTCAGGTGTGCCCAGCAGTTTCTGTCATCGAGGGGAGAAGGCACACGTGGGCGAAGGCTGAGCGCAGGCATGTCCTGAAGCCCAGATGAGCCTCTCAGCAGGTGGCTTCTTCCTCAGAGTCCCTTCTCCGGCTTCCCAAAACCCCTACCTCTGCCCATACCTTGGGCACAGGTCCCTAAGACCAACTGAACACTCGAGCCTGTGCCAGGCAGAGACCCTGGGTGGATGCCAGCAGAAAGACTGGTGAAGACTGGATCTCCTGGGCAGAAGCTCTGACAGGCACATAGGGTCCAGTGTGTGGCTGGAGGCATCAGGGAGCAGAGGGATGCCAGCCCCTCTACGTTCTCCCTTGTCATGGCCGGGTGTGAGAATGACCTTGGGCAGTGGGGTGGGGCATGAATATTTTGAACTTGTGCCAGCTGTGTGGTGGAATGAGGACCTGCACGGAGGCCTCCACCCCTTGGCTCCCATCTCCCTCCGTGGGAAGCTGTGTTCAGGCACTGCTCCTCCTGCAGGGACAGGGAGTCACTGGTCCCAGCTTGCTGGTTGCCAGGCAACCCAAGATGAGCCTTCGAGGTCATTCCTCAGACAACTCTGAGCTCTCTCCACAGCCTGGGAACAGATGGTTCCGCAGCAGCCAGCCCCAGCCCGAAATGGGTTGCGGAGGCACTGCTGCCTGTCTCCACCAGCAAGAGGGAGGAGAGGCCCTTCCCGGGCCTGCAGTAGTCCGGGGTAGACGCAAGCAGAAAGACTGGTGAAGACTGGATCTCCTGGGCAGAAGCACTGACAGGCACGTGGGGTCCTGTGTGAAGAGCTGCATTTTGTGTGAAAGGAGAGGTGGCCCCAGGTCTGGTTCTACTTCAGCCGGGGCAGTGGCTGGTGGGCTTGCTGCGTGCCAGTCTTGGAAGGGGGTGATGGGGAAGTTGGTGAAACAAAGGCGCTGGGTCAGCAACTATGTGGGGGGACTCTCAGAAACGGCCCAGATTACAAGAGAATGAGTGACGGTTCACCAAAGCCCTCCCCATCAAAAGAGACTTTTAACAGTCAGGTGACACCTGTGGGTGTCACTGTCTTCCCTTTCTCTATTATTAGGACCTGGACAATATTCAAGAAGATGTCCCAACCACATGTAGCCTTATCTTTGATACTTCCAATTGCAATAAGACTTAAATTTTAGAATAAGAGATACAGGCTGGGTGCGGTTGCTCATGCCTGTAATCCCAGCACTTTGGGAGGCCAAGGTGGGTGGATCACTTGAGGTCAGGAGTTTGAGACCAGCCTGGCTAACATGGCAAAACCCTGTCTCTACTAAAAAATACAAAAATTAGCTGGGTGAGGTGGCATGCTCCTGTAGTCCCAGCTACTTGGGAGGCTGAGGCAGGAGAATCGCTTGAACCTGGGAGGCAGAGGTTGCAGTGAACTGAGATTGCGCCACTGCACTCCAGCCTGGGTGACAGAGCAAGACTCTGTCTCTAATAATAATAATAATAAAAAGAGATACAGACCATTTACAGGGTTGTTCCTGGTCCATTATCCTGCTCTAATAATGCCAAGCAACATATTCCCTGGGGACAGAACTGATCAACACTAGTTTATGACTATACCTCATTTGAGGTGGCATCCAGGGTGACATCCCAGACTTCCTTACCTTACTTGAAGCACAATAAGCCTTAATTTTCTAATAGAAATGTTGACCAGCAAGCCAGCTTTTTTTTTTTTTTTCTTCCAGGACAAGGATAAATTCCCTTAAGAATTTTGCAAACATCACATGTTTTCTTTCCCCTTGTTGCAATATGTGTAATTTATCTCCTGGTGTGACTTGCTTAATAGTTACCGTTTGTTAATTCCATCTGTTTCCCAAGAGGAGGACATATTGTTACGTGGTGATGTTCTGGGTTCTGTGAGTCTCCCATAAGCCACAGCTGGTCAAGAAATGAATCAATGGGGCCACAAACAAAGTGGCCATGGAGGCAGGCATGGGGGCAGGCATGGGGGCAGGCACGGGGGCAGGCACGGGGGCAGGCATGGAGGCAGGCATGGAGATTTTGCCCAGCTTCTCCAGTGCGAGCTTCCCTCACCAAAGCCAACTGGTTGCCATCGCCTCTGAGTGGCCACACCTGAGCCCTTGTGGCTCAGCCAGCCAGCTGGTGACTGCCTGATTACACAAACACTCCTTCCTGGAAGGCAGCAATTTGTCCCCCTGCGATGGATCCTCATTGTAGAGCTGGACGTGCGTTTCCGTCCTCCCTCCGCACCTCCAATCAGGGTCTCACTGAAGGCCACCAGTTGGGTGTGCTACAGGGCATTGCCTCCCGCCGAGAAGCTCATGCTTCTGTGAAGACTGCAGAGGTGTAAAACAGTGGGCCAGGCCAGGCACAGTGGCTCAGGCCTGTAATCCCAGCACTTTGGGAGGCTGAGGCAGGGGGATCACCTGAGGTCCGAGGTTTGAGACCAGCCTGGCCAACATGGTGAAACCCCATCTCTACTAAAAATATAAAAATCAGCTGGGCATGGTGGCAGGTGCCTGTAGTCCCAGTTATTTGGGAGGCTGAGGCAGAGGCAGAAGAATCACTTGAACCCTGGAGGTGGAGGCTGCAGTGAGCCGAGATCACGCCACTGCACTCTACCTGGGGCAACAGAGCAAGACTCTGTCTCAAAAGCAAAAAACAAAAAAACCCACCACCACCACCACCAACAAAAAACAGTGGGCTGATGCCTGTGGGGCTCATTGGACTTTCCTTATACCCATGACACTGGGTTAGGTGGTCTCTGCATGGCGAACTGCCCTGGCAGCCAAGCCACACCACCTTGGAAGCCTGCAGATCTGCAGAGGGGGCATATACTCTGTGCCAGTAACATGTGAGGCGGCCGGGTGTGGTGACTCTGTGACTGAAATCCCAGCACTTTGCGAGGCCAAGGTGGGAGGACTGCTTGAGCACAGGAGTTTGAGACCAGCTTGGGCAAGATAGTGAGACCCCATCTCTAAAAAAAAAAATTAGCCAGGTGCAGTAGCACACACCTGTAGTCTCAGGGTACTTGGGCAGCTGAGGTGGGTGGATCACCCGAGCCTGTAAGATCGAGGCTGCAGTTAGCCGTGATCACACCACTGCACTCCAACCTGGGCGACAGAGCAAGACCTTTTCTCAAAAAAACACATGATGTTATTTCTCCTGGAGTCAACGTCCATGGGTCTGAGAGCCAGCGCAGGGAGTGGCACATCCTTGGTCCTCAGGGGAGGACTGGGTCCATCAGGAGTTTAAAAAATGATTCCTCTGAAGTGGAAGCTGAGACTGTCACCACCACTGAGAAAACAGATGATAAAATAAGAGTCATTATGGTGTTGACCCTGAGTCTCAAAGGGAAATGGAGGCTGCTGTTGAGCAGAGACAGGGAGGATCTGGAGAGCCCAGGGTGGGGTGGGATCATCTGAGATGCGTCCTGGTTCTCCCATGCCTAGTGGTAAAGTCAGTGGAGAAGCCTCACCCTACATGGGCAAACACACATACAGAGCCTGGGTCTGTAGCCTACTGCCTGGATTCCATTTTCAGCTTCCAGCACAATCACTTACTAGAATCATGTGTGTGCCCATGGCCGTGCATGTGTGTGCCCAAGTGCAAGTTACTTAGCCTTTCTGTGGCCTTAGTTTCCTCCCCTATAAAGAAAGAAAAACACCATCTAATTCTTTTTTTTTTTTTTTTGGAGTCAGAGTCTCACTCTGTGACCCAGGCTGTGCGGTGGCGTGATCTCGGCTCACTGCAACCTCTGCCTCCAGGTTCAGGTAATTCTCCTGCCTTAGCATCCGAGTAGCTGGGATTACAGGCGTGCACCACCAAGCCCGGCCAATTTTTATATTTTTAGTAGAGATGGGGTTTCACCATGTTGGCCAGGCTGGTCTTGAACTCCTGACCTCAGGTGATTCACCCACCTCAGCCTCCCAAAGTGGTGGGATTACAGGCATGAGCCACCATGCCCTGCCAAATTCTTATGAGTTGTTGTCAAAATGAAATGTAGAACGAAAACCATACAGCTTCTAGAAGAAAATGGGAGAAAATCTTAGCAACCTGGGGGTAGGCAACGCTTTCTTTTTTTCTTTCTTTCTTTCTTTTTTTTTTTTTGAGATGGAGTCTTGGTCTGTTGCCCAGGCTGGAGTGCAATAGTGGGATCTCAGCTCACTGCAAACTCCACCCCTGGGTTCAAGTGATTCTCCTGCCTCAGCGTCCTGAGTAGCTGGGATTATAGGCACCTGCCACCATGCCCAGCTAATTTTTGTATTTTAGAAGAGACGAGGTTTCACCATTTTGGCCAGGCTGGTCTTGAACTCCTGACCTCAGGTGATCTGCCTACCTCGGCCTCCCAAAGTGCTGGGATTACAGGCATGAGCCACCGAGCCTGGCCAGCAACTGTTTCTTAGACTGGACACAGAAAGCAATAACCATTTAAAAATGATAAATTTGACTTCATCATAATTTAAAACTTCTATCATCAAAAGTCATCATTAGGCTGGCCACAGTGGCTCATGCCTGGGAGTAGTAGCTGGAATTACAGGCGTGATCCACAGCACCTGGCCCTGCCTTCTTCCACTCAGCCCAGTGTTTTTGAGACTCATCCACACTGCTGTCTGTATAGCAGTCCCTTCTATTTTATTGACGAGCGGTATTCTATTGTTTGAATACAACAATATTCTTCTATTGATGAACACTTGGGTTGTTTCCAATTTTGAACTGTAACAAAGCTGCTATGAACCTTGTACAAATTTTTTTGTGGATATATATTTTCATTTCATTTCATTGCAGGTAAATACCTGCAAGTGGAATTACTGGTCATGGGGTACATGAATATTTAGTTTTATAAGAAACTGCCATTGGGAGGCTGAGGCAGGAGGATCATTTGAGCTCAGAAGTATAAGTACAGCCTGGGCAACATAGCAAGACTCCATTTCTAAAAGAGAAAGAAAGAAAGAAGGACAGGGAAGGGGAAGAGAAAAAGAAGGGGAGCAGAGGGGAAGAAGGGGATGGAAAGGTTGGGAGGCTGAGGCAGGGAGAATCGCTTGAACCTGGGAGGCAGAGGTTGCGGTTGAGCCAAGATCGCACCACTACACTCCAGCCTGGGTGACAGAGCAAGACTCTGTCTCAAAAAAAAAAAAAAAGAGGCAGACACGAATGAGCACTTACTGCATGAAGTTCTAGAACAGGCAAAACCTATCTCTGGAAAATAACTAAAAAAAATGTGTTGAATCAATAGAGGGATAGCTCTACGAGAAAGTAAATAGAGCAAAATATTAACAACTATAGAATCTAGGTGGAGAGTGTGCATTTATTGTACAGTTATCTCCATTTTTCTGTATGTTCGAAAATTTTCATAAGAAAATGTTGGAAAGATTAGGTATAGAACATAGTAGGAGTGTAAATTAGTACAACATTCCTGGAAAAGAAATCAGCAGCATTTGTCAAGAGCTTTGCCTCATTAATTTTCCCATTCTAAGGGAACAATTGGAAATGAGGACAAAGATTTATGTAAGATCAGAATTGTTACTTTAACACTTGGCAGAACTGAGCAGGCATGGGCGGAGTTTTCTTTACGGGAAGATATTTGAGTACTGATTCAATTCCTTTACTCACAAGGTGGGCAGACTCCATGACCCCCAGTGATTGCTGCCTCTTGTTATCAACTCTTTGTATAATCCCCTGCCCTTGAGTGTGGGTGGGATGAGCGATTTGTTTCTTTTTCTTGTGGTTTTTTTTTTTTTTGAGGCAGAGTTTCCCTCTTGTTGCCCAGGCTGGAGTGCAGTGGCTTGATCTCACTCACCGCAACCTCTGCCTCCTGGGTTCAAGCGATTCTCTTGCCTCAGCCTCTCAAGTAGCTGGGATTACAGGCGACCACCACCACGCCGGGCTAATTTTTTGTATTTTTAGTGGAGACAGGGTTTCGCCATGTTGGGCAGGCTGGTCTCCAACTCCTGACCTCAGGTGATCTGCCCGCCTCAGCCTCCCAAAGTGCTGGAATTACAGGCATGAGCCACTGCGCCCAGAGGGATGAATGATTTGTTTCTAACGAATAGAACATGGCAAAGGTAATGCAATGTCAATTCCATGATTAGGTTACACAAGATCGTAACTTTTATCTTGCTAGCAGCTTCTCCCTATTGCCTTTTTTTTTTTTTTTTTTTTTTGAGATGGAGTCTCACTCTGTTGCCCAGGCTGGAGTGCAGTGGTGTGATCTCAGCTCACTGCAAGCTCTGCCTCCCGAGTTCACACCATTCTCCTGCCTCAGCCTCCCTAGCAGCTGGGACTACAGGCGCACGCCGCCATGCCCAACTAATTTTTGTAGTTTTAGTAGAGACGGGGTTTCACTGTGTTAGCCAGGATGGTCTCGATCTCCTGACCCTGTGATCCGCCTGCCTTGGCCTCCCAAAGTGCTGGGATTACAGGCGTGAGCCGCCATGCCCTGCCTTTTTTTTTTTTTTTTTGGCAGAGCCTCTGTCATTCAGGCTGGAGTGCAGTGGTGCGATCATGGTTCACTGCAGCCTCGACCTCCTGGGCTCAGGTGATCCTCCCACCTCAGCCTCCCAAGTTAGCTGGGACTGCAGGCACAAGCCACCATGCCCAGCTAATTTAAAAGAAATGTTGTAGAGATGGGTCCCACTATGTTGCCCAGACTTCTATTGCCTCTTTGATTGCACACTTTGATGAAACAAGTGGCTGTATTGGAGAGGTCCATCCAGCAAGAAACAGAGGGTGTCCTCTGGCCAATAGCCAGCTAGGAACTGAGGTCCATGGTGCAATAACCCTTTAATAACTGGATGCTGCCAATAACTGTGTGAACTTGGACATGGATCTTTCCCCAGTTGAGTCTTCCAGTGACACCCCAGCCCTGGCCAACAACTGCAACCCTGTGAGAGACTTTGACACAGAGCCCCCAGCTAAGCCATGCCAGGACTCCTACTAACCCACAGAAACCATAAGGTAGTAAATGTGTAAATGTGTGCTTTTGTTTTTTGTTTTATTGAGATGGAGTCTCACTCTGTCGCCCAGGTTGGAGTGTAGTGGCGTGATCTTGGCTCACTGCAACGTCCTCCTCCCAGGTTCAAGCGATTCTCCTGCCTCAGCCTCCCAAGCTGGGACTACCAGCATGTGCCACCACGTCTGGCTAATTTTTTGTATTTTTAGTAGAGATGGGGTTTCATCATGTTAGCCAGGATGGTCTCGATCTCCTGATCTCGTGATCCGCCTGCCTTGGCCTCCCAAAGTGCTGGGATTACAGGCGTGAGCCATTGTGCCTGGCTATAAATGTGCGTTTTGAAGCAGCTGAGTTTGTGGTAATTTGTTACATAGCAATAGCTAACTAGTGCAGCTAGTCATAGAACTCTTCAGATATTTTATTTCTGTTTGATTCAGTTTTGGAGAGTAATAGTTCTCTAGAAATTTGTTCATTTTGCCTATTTTTTTTTTTGAGATGGAGTTTCACTCTGTTGCCCAGGCTGGAGTGCAGTGGTGCAATCTCTGCTCACTGCAACCTCCGCCTCCCAGGTTCAAGTGATTCTCCTGCCTCAGCCTCCCCAATAGGTGGGATTACAGGTGCCCACCACCATGCCTGGCTAATTTTTGTATTTTTAGTAGAGATGGGGTTTCACCATGTTGACCAGGCTGGTCTCAAGCTCCTGACCTCAAGTGATCCACCCTCCTCAGCCTCCCAAAGTGCTGGGATTACAGGAGTGAGCAACTGCATCCAGCCCATTTTGCCGAAATCTTTAAATATATTAGCACAAAGCTATTCATAATATCCTCTTTCTGTTTAAAAACTTAACTATAAAATATAACTCACAAACAGAATGTACATAAATTAGAAGTGCATAATATAATGTGTAATTATAAAATAAACATCTGTGTATTCACCACCCGACTCAAGAAATAGAAATAATTCCAGCACCACAGGAATCCCCACGTGCCCCTTCTCAATCACATCCCTCCTTTCCTCTTAAGGGTAATCATCCTTGTATTTTTATGATAATCTCTGTCTGCCAGTATAGTTTTATGGTTCTTTACAGTTTATCCATCCCCATACAATATAATTTAGATTTTTCTGTTCTTGAACTTTATGTAAATGGAATCATTCTCTGTAGATCTATTGTGTTTTGCTTCTTTTGCTTACCATTGGATTTACAACATCAATATATGTTATTGTGAAGTTCTAGTTTATTTTCATTGCTGTTTAATATTCCATAGTATGATTATAAAATTATAAAAATTATCCACTTTACATACACAAATATATATACATATATATATATATATATATATTTTTTTTTTTTTGGAGACAGAGTCTCACTCTGTTGCCCAGGCTGGATGCGATCTCAGCTCATTGCAGCCTCAACCTCCAGGGCTCAAGTGATCCTCTCGACTCAGCCTCCTGAGTAGCTGGGACTACAGGCATGTGCCACTATGCCTGGCTAATTTTTGTATTTTTTGTAGAAATGGGGTTCTTGCCAATGCCCAGGCTGGTCTCGAACTCCTGGGCTCAAGTGATCTGCTCACCTTGGCCTCCCAAAGTGCTGGGACCACTTTACTACTGACGGGCATTTGAATTATTTCACTTTGAGTGTACATAAACAATTCTACTCTGAACATTTGTGGACATGTTTTCTGGTACATAGTGCATACATCTTTTAGGGGATTTTTCCTGTCCTGTTTCTGAGTCTTAGGGCATGAGTATTTATACCACTTTCCTGGAAAATCCAAACTCTCCCGGGAGGTCGTTATACTGATATACACCAGCAGCATATGAGGGGCCGTGCTGCACCACGTCCTTGCCACTATTTGACATTGCCAGGCTTTTGAATTTTCCTAACTGGCACATGTATCATGGTATTTCATTACAGTTTTTGCATTTCCCTGATTATTTATGGAGTGAAGCACTTTTCCATATATTTATTGGCCATTTGAATGTTCTTTTTCTGTCACATGTCTATTACATGTATTTATTTTTCTTTTCTTTTCTTTTTTTTAAAATCGATACAGAATCTTGCTCTGTCGCCCAGGCTGGAGTGCGGTGGCGTGATCTTGGCTCACTGCAGCCTTGACCTCCCAGCCTCAAGCCATCCTCCCACCTTAGCCTCCTGAGTAGCGGGACCTATAGACTCATGCCATCATACCTAGCTAATCTTTGTATATTTTGTAGAGATGGGGTCTCACCATTTTGCCCAGGCTGGTCTTGAACTCCTGGGTTCAAGTGATCTGTAGGCCTCAGCTTCCCAAACTGCTGGGAATTACAGGTGTGCTAATTTGTCTGTTTTTCTATTGGTGGATTTTTCTTTTTCTTTTCCTTTTTTTTTTTTTTTTGGAGATAGAGTCTTGCTCTGTCGCCAGGCTGGAGTGCAGTGGTGCAATCTCAGCTCACTACAACCTCCGACTCCCTGGTTCAAATGATTCTCCTGCCTCAGCCTCCTGAGTAGCTGGGACTACAGGCATGCGCCACCATGCCCAGCTAGTTTTTGTATTTTTAGTAGAGATGGGGTTTCACCTTGTTGGCCAGGCTGGTCTCGATCTCCTGACCTCGTGATCTGCCTGCCTCGGACTCCCAAAGTGCTGGTATTACAGGCCTGAGCCACCGCGCCCAGTCGGATTTGTCTTTTTCTTATTGATTTGTAGGAGTATTTTATATTCTGGATAGAACTTCTTTATTAGTTTTATGAGTTCAAGTATTATTCCATGTTATGCCTCGTTTTTTCATTCTCTTTATGGGGTCTCTGAATTTTAACATACTTAAAAGTATCTGCCTTTTATGGTCTCTCATGGTAGCTTATTCCCTTCTTTGCATGGTTAACAGTTCACTTTTCTTTGTTTTGAGACAGATTCTTGCTCTGTCGCCCAGGCTGGAGTGTAGTGGCTCGATCTTGGCTCACTGCAACCTCTGTCCCCCGCGTTCAAGTGATTCTCCTGCCTCAGCCTCCCGAGTAGCTGGGACTCCAGCCACCCACCACCACACCTGGCTAATTTTTGTATATATATATATTTTTTAGACGGAGTCTCGCTCTGTGGCCCAGACTGGAGTGCAGTGGCGCAATCTCGGCTCACTGCAAGCTCCACTTCCCAGGTTCACGCCATTCTCCTGCCTCAGCCTCCCGAGTAGCTGGGACTACAAGCGCCCACCACCACGCCCGGCTAATTTTTGTATTTTTTAGTGGAGACAGGATTTCACAGTGTTAGCCATGATGGTCTCTATCTCCTTACCTCGTGATCTGCCCGCCTCAGCCTCCTGAAGTGCTGGGATTACAGGCGTGAGCCACCGCGCCCGGCCTAATTTTTGTATTTTTAGTAGAGCTGGGGTTTCACTATTTTGGCCAGGCTGGTCTTGAACTCCTGACCCTGTGATCCACTCGCCTCGGCCTCCCAAAGTGTTGGGATTACAGGCGTGAGCCACTGCGCCCGGTGGACCCTGTCTCTTAAAGACCCAGTTTGCATTTTTAAAAAGCATAATTTATTGAAAGCTGAGGATGATGGTGCATTCCTTCAGAGAGCGCTTGCATTTGCTTCTATCAGGTAGGTGCTAGGAGCATTACAAGCCCGGGGTCATTTTAAACTGAATTCACAGTTTGAAGATGTGTAGAGCATGGGAGGTGATATGAGTTTCTTTCTTTTTTTTCCCTCCCCAAGACGGAGTCTCACTCTATTGCCCAGGCTGGAGTGCAATGGTACGATCTTGGCTCACTGCAAGCTCCGCCTCCCAGGTTCACGCCATTCTCCTGCCTCAGCCTCCCAAGTAGCTGGGACTACAGGTGCCCACCACCACACCCGGCTAATTTTTTGTGTTTTTAGTTTCACCGTGTTAGCCAGGATGGTCTCGATCTCCTGACCTTGTGATCTGCTCACCTCAGCCTCCCAAAGTGCTGGGATTACAGGCGTGAGCAACTGCGCCCGGCCGGTGATGTGGGTTTCATGTGGGATTCTGCATAAGGGATGGTGTCAGGATGCAACTTCTCAGATATCTGATTGTCTTCTTCCTGCTCTTTGTGGCACCAGGGCATATTTCCTTGCAGTCCCCTTGGGGTGAGGGATTGGTTTCTTCTGGTTCACCCTTACCCTGAGAGTATGACACTTTGGGGTCTCATATCAGATTCTCCTTCTTGGTTAAGTTCTGGACTTTGTGAGACCACCCAACCTGAAGTCCCTGTGTACCTGGTTAGCAAATGATCTCAGGAGAAACCAGGCTTACCTCTCATTTCACTTACATTTGCTTGGTGATTTCATTATTAGCTTGTCATTGCTTTTCAGGAAGATGTTTTTAGGAAGATGTTTACCAGAAACTGTACTCCCTAAAGCGTATGTACTGAGATGTCAGTTGGCAAACTAGTTATAATAGGTAAACTGTTGTAATAGGCAAATGTGTTCAAAACAGGGGAATTATTAAATCAATTTACGAGACAACATATTACAATTATCATGTTCATTTGCTAAAATACCCTTTATGGCAAAGATTGCTGTCCACCAAAATCTATTCTCTCTTTCTTTTATATAAACAGTAGAGTTACTTAGCTGCCCACCTAGAGACTACAGTTCCCAGCCTCCCTGCAGCTGAGTGGGGCTATGTGATAAGTTATTGGCAATGGATGTGAGCAGAATTGATATGTGTCACCTCCAAGTACAGGCTTTAGAATTTAGATGACTTCTCCTTCATGCTAATTTCCTTCCCGTGGGTTAAACATGGACCATGGTTTGACCAAGAAAATTAGGAGGACACCTTAGGGGATGTCAGAGGAGCAATGAGATGGAAGGAACCTGGCACTGAATGACTGCAGGGCTCACAGAGGCCCCAACAACCTGGACCACTTATCTCAGGATCGTTACGTGAGAAAAAAACTAACCTATGCAAAGCTGCTGTATTTGGGGACATCTTTGTGACAGCACCTTAACCTCATCCCCAACTAACAGAGACCCGTTTAATAATGCTCCCATCCAGGGATATGTCCAGTACATTAATCCTAGTTCTCAACTTCCTCCAGTCTTAACCTCTCTTTGGGTCTCTTTTATCATTATCACTACCTCTTTGCAAATACCTGGAACTCCATAACCCCTGTTTCACTTCATCTTATTTGCCTAGCAAAACCCATCTGTCTTGGTGCCTGCACTCACGTATCTGAAGATCACTGACAAATTCATACGGCTGAGCTGAGCAGTACCACTGTTTTCAAACATCAAATGGACTCGACACGGAAAACGCTACTGTTTTTCTAATATGAACGGCTTCCTTCTTCTCCTCTCTCTCAAGGTAACTATTTCATTTCTTTTCTTCTTTCTTCAATTTTCCTATTTCCCTTTCTAGATTCATTCTCATTTGATTTGGTAACCTTGCCTCGTTATTGATTGAGATAATTAATGCCTTCACACAGACACTTTTTCATCTTTCCTGCAAAAAATCTGCAAACCCATTTGCTTCTTCCTACCTTGGAGACGTCGTCCCTATTTCTCTCAAGGGTGTCTTTTTTTCCTCTTCTTTCTTCTTTTCTTATTTTCCTCCTTCTTCTCCTTCTTCTTCCCCTTCTTCTGTTTCTTCTTCTTCTCCTTCTACTCCTCCTTCTCCTCCTTTTCCTTCTTTTTAAGACAGGGTCTCACTCTGTCACCAAGACTGGAGTGCAGTGGCACAATCATGCCTCAATCTCCTGGGCCAAGTGATCCTCCCACCTCAGCCTTCTGAGTAGCTGGGACCACAGGCATGCGCCATCACCCACATCTGGCTATGTTTTTTGTCTTTTGTTTTTTGTAGAGACAAAGTCTTTCTATGTTGCCCAGGCTTGTCTTGAACTCCTGGGCTCAAGAGATCCTCCTGCCTCAGCCTCCCAAAGTGCTAGGATTACAAATGTGAGCCACTGTGCCTGGCCTCAAGAATGTCTTGATTCTGAATCTCTACCTCTTTTTACTTTATCAAAGTGTTTCCTTCTGTACTGGGTCATTTCCCACCAGTTTAAAAACATTTCTAATATCCACTCTCCACCCCCAACACACACACAAACTAATGGCTGTATTAGTTTACTATTGCTTCGTAATATATCACCACAAACTTAGTGGCTTAGAACACACATTTGCCAGGTGTAGTGGCTTATTCCTATAATCCCAGCACTTTGGGAGGCTTAGGTGGGTGGATCACCTGAGGTCAGGAGTTCAAGACCAGCCTGGCCAACATGGTGAAACCCTGTTTCTACTAAAAATACAAAAATTATCCAGGTGTGGTGGCGCGCGCCTGTAATCCCAGCTACTTGGGAGACTGAGGCAGGAGAATCTCTTGAACCCAGGAGGTGGAGGTTGCAGTGAGCCGAGATTGTGCCATTGCACTCCAGCCTGGGTGACAGAGCAAGACTCCGTCAAACAAACAAACAAACAAACAAAACAAAAAAACCCCCTCACATTTATTGCGTCACAGTTTCTGTGGGTCAGAAGCCCAGCATGAAGCCCAGCATGTTTTGAATCCTCTGCTTAGCATCTCACCAGGCTGAAATCAAGGAACTGGCCCAGACTGTGACCCCAGCTGGGGCTCAGGGTCATCTTCCAAGCTTATTGGTTGTTGCAGAATTCAGTTTCCTGCAATTGGAGGACTGAGGTTTCCACTTTCTTGCTGGCTGCCAACAGGGGGCCATTCGTAGCCCCTAGAGGCCACCAGTTGCTCACTGACATGTGCCCCCTTCACAAGAGGACAGTTTGCTCCCTCAAGGCCAGCAGTAAAGTGCTCTTTAAAGGGCTAACCTGATTAGGTCAGGCCCACCAAGGTGAGCTGCTTCTGATTAATTCAAAGTCAACTGATTAGGGGCCCTAATTATATTTGCAATATTCACCTTTGCTATATTATGTAACCTAATCACAGCAATATCCCACCATACAGGTTCTGCCTGTATACCCTCAAGGGGAGGGGATTATACATGTCATGTACAACAAGAGGCAGGAATCTTGGGGGCCATCTTAGAATTCTGCCAACCACAGCATCACCTACAGACCTCAAGGTCTCGCTGTGTCTCCCAGGCTGGGACGCAGTGGTGTAATCATAGCTCAGTGCGGCCTTGAACTCCTGGGCTCAAGAGTTCCTCTCGCCTCAGCTTCTTGAGTAACCAGGACTTCAGGCAAATGCCATCATACCTGGCTAATAAAACTATTTTTTGATTTACAGAGACAGGGTCTCCCTATGTTGCCCAGACTGGTCTCAAACTCCTGGGTTCAAGCAATCCTACCATCTTGGCTTCTCAAAATGCTGGGATTATAGGCATGAGCCTTCGTGACTGGCCCCACAGCATCCCTTGACTCTTACCCGCCTTCTCTCTGATGCAGCAACCTGACAAGGGTGGTCTAGACTCACTGTCTCCATTCCTCATTTACTCCTCAACCCACACCACCCTGGCTTCCATCCACTGAGATAGATCTTGTCAAGTTACTGATACCTTTCTTGCCAAATCCAATAGACACTTTTCTTTAGAGTTTTTTTGTTGTTTAATATTTTTTATTATGGAATTTTTCAATCATAAGTAAAATAGAACAATATAATGAACATCCATAAGCTCAAACACCCAGCTTCAAAAATATCAACATACAGCTCGGTGCGGTGTGTCTGTAATCCCAGCTACTCGGGAGGCTGAGGCACGAGAATCACTTGAACCTGGGAGGTGGAGGTTGCAGTGAGCCGAGATTGCACCACTGCACTCCAGCCTGGGTGACAGAGTGACACTCCGTCTCCAAAAGAAGTAAATAAAAATAAATGAATGAAAAACATCAACATATGGTCAATGTTTTGTCTATACTCCATGATTTCTCTTCCCTCTATTCTTGGGGGCTACTTTAAAGCAAATCCCAGTCACTAGTAAATAAATCACTACTTCAGCATGCATAGCTGAGATAATGACTTTAAAATCTGACCACAGTAGCACCGTCATGAAAACAAAAATTAACAGTGATTCCTTTTTTTTTTTTTTTTTTTTTTTTTTTTGAGACGGAGTCTCACGCTGTTGCCCAGGCTGGAGTGCAGTGGCGCGATCTCGGCTCACTGCAAGCTCCGCCTCCCGGGTTCCCGCCATTCTCCTGCCTCAGCCTCCTGAGTAGCTGGGACTACAGGCGCCCGCCACCGCGCCCGGCTAATTTTTTGTATTTTTAGTAGAGACGGGGTTTCACTGTGGTCTCGATCTCCTGACCTTGTGATCCGCCCGCCTCGGCCTCCCAAAGTGCTGGGATTACAGGCTTGAGCCACCGCGCCCGGCCTAACAGTGATTCCTTAAATACGACCTAATGTCAGTCTTCCAATTTCCCTGACTGCTACATAAATGTCTTTTCCAGTGGGTTTGATTCAAGATCCAAACACAAGCCATTCATTACATTTTGCTGATATGTTCCTTGAATTTCATTTAATCTATAACCTTTCCTTTTCCCTTTTTTTTTTTTTTTTTAAGATGGAGTTTTACTTTTGTTGTCCAGGCCAGAGTGTAGAGGCACGATCTCGGCTCACTGTAACCTCTGCCTCCCAGGTTCAAGTGATTCTCCTGCCTCAGCCTCCCAAGTAGCTGGGATTACAGGCGTGCACCACCACACCCAGGTAATTTTGTATTTTTAGTAGAGACAGGGTTTTGTCATGTTGGTCAAGCTGGTCTCAAACTCCTGACCTCAAGTGATTCTCTCACCTCGGCCTCCCAAAGTGCTGGGATTACAGGTGTGAGCCACCATGCCCGGCCTGGGGGTCCTTCTTTCCAGAGAATTCCCCTCCTTCTGGACTTGGCTGATGGGATCCCTGTGGTGTTTCCTACCATAAAACACACCCTCTCAGCAGCACTGAATACTTGCCACCCTTTCTCCTCTTTGAGATACTCTCTCCTCTGGGTTTTGAGGATGCCACATGCCTTGGACTTTTCTTCTGCCCCTCTGGCCAGTCCTCTCTGGTGTCTTTCACAGTTTCTTCCTCTCTCACCCAAACTTGAAACGTCAGTGGTTCTTCCCCGGGTTGTTCTTCAGACCTGGGACTTGGCCCTCTTCCCTTCACCAGCCACACTCTCTCCTCAGGTTACCTCCTCTGGTTTTGTGGCTTTAAATGCCACTTGGATACTGAAAGACTCGTGATGTTTCATTTGTAGCCTAAACATCCCCCCAGCTCCAGATTCATGATGTGGAGATGCCTGATAGCTCTCCTCAGCTCTCACTGGCTTCTCAAACTTGGGCACTCTGGATTTCCTGCTTCCCATGCCTGTTCTCCGTCTCCCTCACTCCCCGTGTGCACCCCAGCCCGTCAGAGCTCGTTACATCTCTAAGTACACCTCAGCGCCATGGCCGCCCCCACGCTAGTCCGGGGCACCATCGCGTCTTACCTGGACCTCTGCTCCCATCTCCTGACTTCCTCCTTCCCTGCCAGATCCCCCCATCTATTCTCCATACAGCCCAAAATCATCCTGTAAAAGCATAGATCAGGTAAGTCCCTTACTCAAGTCACGTGAAGACCTTCCTTCCTTCCTTCCTTCCTTCCTTCCTTCCTTCCTTCCTTCCTTCCTTCCTTCCTTCCTTCCTTCTCTCCTTCTCTCTTTCTTTCTTTCTTTTTGAGATGGAGTTTTGTTCTTGTTGCCCAGGCTGGAGCGCAATGGCACAATCTCGGCTCACTGCAGCCTCGGCCTCCTGGGTTCAAGAGATTCTCCTGCCTCAGCCTCCCGAGTAGCTGGGATTATAGGCATGCACCACCACACCCAGCTAATTCTGTAGTTTTAGTAGAGATGGGGTTTCTCCATGTTGGTCAGGCTGGTCTCGAACTCCAGACTTCAGGTGATCCACCCACCTCGGTCTCCCAAAGTGCTGGGATTACAGGTGTGAGCCACTGCACTCGGCCATCATATGAAGACTTTCTCAATGCACTTCAAACAAAACCCACCTCCCTTTGGCCTAGGAAGCCTGTGTCATCTACCATTGCCCGCTTCTCCCACGCTTCTCTCGCTTTCCGGACTCCAGCCACAAGAGGCCTTCTCTCAGGGCCTCAAAAATGTCATAGTCTTGCCTGTCCCAATGACCGGAACATTCTCCCTGCTGCTCCTCATGGCTGGTTCCTGCTTTCCTTCATAAAGAGAGCCCTTCACTCACCACTCAATCCAGGGGGTTTCCGCCAGTGACTCCCTTGGTCTCCTTCAGTGCACTCAGCACAGATACACTGATGTGTGCGCTTGTTTGCTGTCCATCTCCCCCCACGCTCTGTCGGTTTCCCTTCTGCATGAATGGAGAAGATGGGGCCGACATCCACCCAGGCCGGCTCCCAGGAAACCTCCCAAGTGGCAGCAGGACACCAGGCGCTGCACAGACCGGTCATTCAGGATGTGAACTCCACAGCTGGTGGCTAGACTTGGCAATTTTTTTTTTTTTTTTTTTTGAGATAAAGTTTTGCTCTTATTGCCCAGGCTGGAGTGCAATGGCGTGATCTCTGCTCACTGCAGCCTCCACCTCCCGGGTTCAAGCAATTCTCCTGCCTCAGCCTCCCGAGTAGCTGGGATTACAGGCCTGCGCCACCACACCCGGCTAATTGTGTATTTTTAGTAGAGACGGGGTTTCTCCATGTTGGTCAGGCTGGTCTTGAACTCCCAACCTCAGGTGATTCGCCTGCCTTGGCCTCCCAAAGTGCTGGGATTACAGGTGTGAGCCACCGTGCCCAGCTAGATTTGTGAGTTTTTAAAAAATCATTTATTTTATTTTTGAGATAGAGTTTCACTGTTGTTGCTCAGGCTGGAGTGCAATGGCGCGATCTTCGCTCACTGCAACCTCTACCTCCCAAGTTCAAGTGATTCTCCTACCTCAGCCTCCCAAGTAGCTGGGACTACAGGCGCATGCCACCACACCCAGCTAATTTTGTATTTTTAGTAGAGATGGGGGTTTTGCCATGTTGGTCAGGCTGGTCTTGAACTCCTGACCTCAAGTGATCCACCAGCCTCGGCCTCCCAAAGTGCTGAGATTACAGGCGTGAGCCACTGCACCTGGCCTAAATTATTATTTTTTTAGATGGAGATAAAACTTATAGTGAAATGTACAAATCCTAAGTATAGAATTCAGTGAGCTTTGACAACACACCAATAAAGATATCGAGACTTTCATCACCCCAGAAATTCCCTCCTGTCACCTTCCAGGTAGTCCCAACCTCTGCTGATGGTAGCTGGATTTTTATACCCTCTTCAGGCAAGGGCAATGAAGTGTTTCTATGATATTCCAGCCAATCTGCCTATCTTTATCTTCAGCGAGACTCATTTCTTTCTTTTCTTTTCTTTGAGACAAGGTCTCACTCTGTCACCCAGGCTGAAAGTACAGTCACAGCAATCACAGGTCACTGCAGCCTGAACCTCCCAGGCTTAAGTGATCCTTCCCCCTCAGCCTCCTAAGTAGCTGGGACTACAGGCATGTACCACCATGCCCAGCTAATTTTTTTATTTTTTGTAGAGATGGGGTGTCACCATGTTGCCCAGGCTGCTCTCAAACTCCTGAGCTCAAGTGATCTGCCCGCCTCAGCCAAAGTGCTGTGATTACAGGCATGAACCACTGAACCCAGCCTCAAGACCCATTTCTAATGTTCAGTGTGCTAACTGCTGTCCTCTGTGGTTGATGGGAAGAGTATAAGCTGCAGCTCTTAAGTAGCCTGGCCTGGAGAATGGCTAAATTCTTTGGGTTAAATTGAGGGCTGAGGACCTCCACCCCTCTCAATGTAAGTTCTTGGACAGGAGCAACTCTTTTGCCTCTCAAGCAGAGGTTAAACCAACGCACATCTAACATCACACTGCCGTCTGCTAAAATTCAGATGCCACAGCAAAGTAGAACCAGTGGAATGAGCTAGGCCAAAGGGATCTTGTGGGGCTGGCTGGTGGGCCTGGAAAGCCAGCCAGAGGACCCAGTACAGGTGGTCTGCTGAATCAGCAAGTCTGCTTGATGGGACTGTGGTATAGTGTGGTCTGGGCGCGCGCCCAGTGCTGCAGATGTAGCTCAGATCAACCCACTTAAGAACACATTCCTGGCCGGGTGTGGTGGTTCACACCTGTAATCCCAGCACTTTGGGAGGCCAAGGAGGGCAGACTGCTTGAGCTCAGGAGTTCGAGACCAGCCTGGGCAACATGGTGAGACCCTGTCTCTACAAGAAATACAAAAATTAGCTGGGTGTAGTGGTGCGCTGTAGTCCCAGCTACTTGGAAGGCTGATGTGGTAGGATTGCTCGAGTCCAGGAGGCAGAGGTTATAGTGAGCCAAGATTGTGCCACTGCACTCCAGCCTGGGTGACAGAGTGAGACCCTGTCTTAAAACAAACAACAAACAACGACAAAACCACATTCCTCTCTGACCACCTGCCACCTGGTTTCAGAGCCACCTCTGTCCTCCCCGCCACCTTCCACAATGCACCATGTGCTCAGATGCTCCCTTGGGACTGTGGAAGGAGAAACAGCTCCAGAGATGCATGCCCAAGGCCGCCCTCAGACTTTCCACTTTGGATTTGAACTCCAGCTTCTGGGCTCAAGTCTCTTGGTCCTCTTTTCTGAAGTTCATTTCTGAGGCACTCTGGGGGCTAAGGAAGTGGGTTTCAAATCTCCACAGTGCTCCCTTTCACCCCTAGGCCCCACCACCTACTTCACTGAGCACAGAGTACAGCACACAGTGGCCTCAAGAAATATTCCTCGACTGAAAATTGCTTTCCTGGCTCTTACACGATCCTTTTACTGGGTCTATGTTGTGGGCAGAAATTAGGAATGGCCTGTTAGAGACAAGGAAATGAGGCTGAGTGTGAGCATCTTCCTCAGTATCCTGCTGCTGCTCCTTTCAGGACACACACACACCACACACCCCACACCTCCCCGACACACACCCCACACACCACACCCCACACACACACACCACACACATGACACCACACACATGACACCACACACACACACCACACCACACACCCCACACCTCCCTGACACACACCCCACACACCACACACATGACACCACACACACACACCACACCACACACCCCACACCTCCCCGACACACACCCCACACCCCATACACACACACCACACACATGACACCACACACACACACCACACCACACACCCCACACCTCCCCGACACACACCCCACACACCACACCCCACACACACACACCACACACATGACACCACACACACACACCATACCACACACCCCACACCTCCCCGACACACACCCCACACACCACACACACACACCACACACATGACACCATACACACACACCACACACCCCACACCTCCCCAACACACACCCCACACCTCCCCGACACACACCCCACACACCACACCCCACACACACACACCACACACATGACAGCACACACACACACCACACCACACACCCCACACCTCCCCAACACACACCCCACACACCACACCCCCACACATACATGACAGCACACACACACACACCACACACCCCACACCTCCCTACACACACTACACACACCACACACACACACACCACACACCACATACACCATACACAGCACACGCTCCACATACACCCCCCACTTACCACACATCCCACACACCACACACACCACACACACCACACACCCATCTCCCCGACACACACCCCACACCACACCCCCCCACACTACACACACCCCACATCCCACACACCACACCCACACCACACACCCCACACACACCACACATCACACACACCACCATACACACCAAACACCACAGACCCCACACCACACCACACACCAAACACCCCACACACTCCACACACCACACACACCCCACACACGACACACACTACACACCCCACACACACCACACAGGCAACAGACCATACACACCACATACCACACACATACCACACATATCACACCATGCACCACACCACACAGCACACACACACCAAATACACCACACACACCACACGTCCCACATGCCATACCACATATACATCATACACACCAACCACCACACATGCAACACACACCACACACCATACAGCCCACATACCACACCACACACACACCACACAAAACACACAAACCACACACACACCATATATACCAAACACCACACAAACACATGCAACACACACACACTATATACACCACACACTCAACACATCATACACACCCCACATACCACACACCACACACTACACACACACACAACCACATGCCACACACACACTCCCCCCATACATACCACACACACATCACACACCACATACACTGCACACACCACCCCCACACCACACACAAAGATGACACACACCACACACACCACACACATACCACATACCCCACATACACACACAGACCACACACACACCACACACACTGCACATACCACACACACCACACACTACACACATACACACCACACACCCCACACACACCCTGCACACCACACACATCACACACAGACACTGCATATCCCACACACCACACGCACACTGCACCCACATCACCACACACCCCACACATACCACACAACCATGTCCACACACACCACACACACACCACACACAACACCCATAGACACCACACACCACACAGACACCTCACACACCAAACACCACACATACAATCACACACCACACACCCCACACATACCACACACACACCACGTCCACACACACTACACACACACCATACACAACACCCATAGACACCACACACACACCTCACACACACCTCACATACCAAATACCACACATACAATCACACACCACACACCACACACCACACACCACACACATACCTCACACCACATACACACTCACACCAACCCCCGCCACACAACACACACACACACACACACACACACACACAGAGCAAGTGCTCTGGGCCTATCTGTGGAATTGCATGGGGCAGCTGAGCCTCAGTTTTCTTTTTCTATTTTTTTTGAGACAGAGTTTCACTCTTGTCACCCAGACTGGAGTGCAGTGGCGCGACCTTGGCTCACTGAAACCTCCGCCTCCTGGGTTCAAACAATTCTCCTGCCTCAGCCTCCTGAGTAACAGGGATTACAGGCGTGCACCCAGCTAACTTTTGTATTTTTAGTAAAGACAGGTTTCACCATGTTGGCCAAGATGGCCTCGAACTCCTGACCTCAAGTGATCTGCCTGCCTCAGCCTCCCGAAGTGCTGGGATTACAGGTACAAGTCACTGCACCCGGCCCAGTTGTCTTATCTGTAAAATGGGTGTCGTGTCATATGTTCCTCCTGCCAGTCCAGGTGCCCTCTTCACCTTTCTCCATTCTGCGCTGGGCCTAGAGGCTGACCTCTCCCCAGGCTCCAGCTCTCACCGGATTCCAGGACCTTCCCTGCTCCCCGGCTGCTGCAGACCTTGTATGCTTCACCAGCCTTTCTTGGTTCCTTTAACTCTGCCCAGCACTTTGTAAGAGTCCCTTCATCAAACCCACATTACCCCTTTGAACGTGCCACCTGTTTCCACCCAGGGCCCTGATTGCCACAATAATTGGTACCAGAATAGCTCTGGGAGACAGATCCTTGGGAGGGATTCTGGGGTTGGGTTGCTCACGCTTCTTGATTAGTGCGTGAATAACCTCTTTGACATGGGGTAATGGACAATGGTCATCTATGGCACGCAGTGGCATCACAGTTAGCTACTTTATGACCAGTGGTGGCTTGATGTTGGGAGACCAAGTGGCTATGGCATTTAGTCAATATGATGGCAATAATGACTAAGAAATAGTGACAAAGACTGTGGCGTGGGCTTCTGACTGCACATCTGACTGCCCTAGAAACGCACACAAAGGAACAGACTGAAAGCCTTGAATTCCCGACTCAGTGCAAGGCTGGAGATTCCGAAAGGCCCTAGGGTGGCTCTGAAAGTATCTTTGATCTCTGCCAGCCAGAGGGCAGATGTGGCTGAGAACCAAGCTCAGGCTCTGACTGTGAGGATCACAGAGTTGCAGAGCCAATTAAATGCACAACCTTGCTCAGTCTCTTCTGCTAAGGGAAGGGCACCGGTTAAGAAGGAACAGATCCCAAGATGGGGACATCTGGATAGAACTTTGAACACCAGCACCTCCTGAATCTTCCCTGGTGGTAAAGGCAGCACCCCTTGTCTTCAGTCTGAGAAAACTGGTCTTTCCCAGCACAGAAATCTTTCAGTGACTTCACTTGCGGCGGCTGCCTCACCAGGGAAGATGCACCCCAGGATACACCCCCATCACCTCGTTTCCTCCAGGCCTATAATGAGAATTATATCCCCATAGAGCCTAGTCAAGAAAAGGACAAAGTGTACTCCAGGAGGAGATAGTTTATACATTAAAGGAGTTGCAGAACCTTGACGGTTTGTATTGGCAGGAGTCTGGGTTGCATCCAAGGGTGGTAGATTAAGGAAGACAAAATATAAGATTAGGCCGGGCATGGTGGCTCATGCCTGTAACCCTAGCACTTTGGGAGGCTGAGGCAGGTGGAACGCTTGAGCCCAGGAGTTCAAGACCAGCCTGGGCAACATAGCAAGACCTTGTCTCTTAAAAAAGAAAAAAATAAATAAAAGATTAGATCAGGCCAAATTGACTGATACAGGTGTGCACCCAGCAGCGGGGGTTGTGTTGGCTTGAGCACCTGGAGTGGGATTACCAGTCTGAGCTGGTGAATTGCAACCTGGATCCAGTCGTGGCCTACAAAGAAGCTGAGATGCTGGCACTTCCCTGGGAAGCTGTGGAGGGAGGCAGAGGGAGAAGGGAACCCCTTCACCATAGTTCCCAAAAGCTCTATGTTAGTTATCCTCTATAGGCTGGAGATAATGTAGGATGTGCCAAATGCAATCTGGCTTCTTGCTTTCCTGACTCAATGGATTTCACGTCAAGGAAGTTTCTAGGAGATCCAGTGGTCTGGGGCATGGTATGTCAGGGTAGCTCCTCTAAAAGAAGAAACAAGTTGCTGAGCCTTATATTGCCTACTATAAAGGAGGAGGCAAAATCTTTGATGGGACTCTGGATTTTTTTTTTTTTTTTGGGACAGAGTCTCGCTCTGTCGCCCAGGCTGGAGCGCAGTGGCACGATCTCGGCTGCACTGCAAGCTCCGCCTCCTGGGTTCATGCCATTCTCCTGCCTCAGCCTCCTGAGTAGCTGGGACTACAGGCGCCCGCCACCACGCCCGGCTAATTTTTGTATTTTTAGTAGAGATGGGGTTTCACCGTGGTCTCGATCTCCTGACCTTGTGATCCGCCCACCTCGGCCTCCCAAAGTGCTGGGATTACAGGCATGCGCCACCGCGCCCGGCCGGGACTCTGGATTTTTAAGGCAACCTATGCCACATTCAGACCCAGCAGTGGGGGAGGCCCGATGGTGCCAATGAACTTTGGAGACCAGGTTCTTTATGATAAAGCTCAGGGAAGGAGCAGCCCTCAGGCATCAGTGCCATGGCTAATCATGGTGTCCCAGAGGCGAATGGGAACTACATCTAAAAAAAAGCCCCCCGCCCCCCCGAAAAATGTTAGGTGCAATGCCAGTTGCAGCTGTGGTCCCAAACATGAGATTTTTACTGGAACCAATCAGCATGGCCCCTGGCCTGGTGTGCATCTTCAATCCCCAAATGCTTTCTTTTCTATTTCGCTAACTAAAGATAGTTGGAAATAGTGTGCCTTGGTGTAGCAGGGACAGCCGTACACCTTCACTCTGTTGCCTCGGGGCTTTGCCGGCTCTCACGATGTCAATCATAATCTAGTCCAAAGGGTCACTGATCATCTTGACATAGTTCAGAACATTAGTCTGGCCCATCACATTGATGACATTATGGTAATTGGCCCCAGTGAGCAGGCCATTGCAAGCACTCTAGTTTCTTAGTAAAATATTGTATGCCAACTGAAGGGGGTACACTCCACAAAAACTCAGCAACATGCCATGTCAGTGAAGTTTCTAGAAGATCCAGTGGGGGGGGGCATGGCATGTCAGGATATTTCCTGTAAAAGGAGAGACAAGTTGCTGTACCTTATACTGCCCACTACAAAGAAAGAGGCAAAATCTTTGATGTTTACTCTGGATTTTTGAGCCAACACATACCACATTCAGCTGTGCTTGCTGCTCTACCCATTTACTATAAAACCCATAATACTGTAAGTTTTGAGTGAGGCGTGGAGCAAGGTGAGGCTCTGAAGCAGGTCCAGGCTGCAGAGCAAGCTGCCTGTCACATGAGCTTAAGACTTGGAAGTGACTGTAGCAGATGATGCTGTATGGAAAAGCTCCAACAGGAGAATCACGGTACAGTTACTGACCATTAGGTTTGAGATTAAGTCATGCTTCTTCTACCAAGAACTAGTCACCATTTAAAAAACAGCTCCTAGCCAGGCACAGTGGCTCACGCATGAAACCTCAGCAGTTTGGGAGGTCGAGGCGGGTAGATCACCTGAGGTCAGGAGTTCAAGACCAACCTCGCCAACATGGTGAAACCCCATCTCTACTAAAAATACAAAAATTAGCCGTGCTCATGATGGCGGGTGCCTGTAATCCCAGCTACTCGGGAGGTTGAGGCAGGAGAATTGCTTGAATCCGGGAGGCGGAGGTTGCAGTGAGCTGAGATCACACCACTGCACTCCAGTCTGGGTGACAAAGCAAGACTCTGTCTCAAAACATAAATGAATAAAAAAATAAACAGCTCCTGGTTCACAACTGGACACGGTGAAGGTGGAATGCCTGACTGTGGGACACCAAGTGACCCACGCAACCAGAAGTAGATGTGATCTGATCCACCTGATTGTAAGATTGGACATGCATGGTACTGTTCTATTGTTTTTCTTTTCTCTCCCTCTCTCAACCAGTTGCCAGCACTAGGAATGGCGTTCTATTACTGAATAGCATATATAAGATCAGGTCTGAGCAAGTCCAGAAGGCATAAAGAAATTGCATGAGCAGGTGGTTCAAATTCCTAGGGCACCTACCCTTATTGCTTCACTGTTTCTTCCTCTACCCAATTTGCTGAAGTTGCTATGACCAGTTAACACAGAGGAAAAAGCACAGACGTGATTTCTAAAGGAGTCTGCGTGGTACCTCAGCACAACTACAAAGAGACAGCTACTGCATTATAGCCACACTCAGGGTGTCCCTGCAGGACAGCGATGAAGGTTCTGTCCCAGCGGGCAGAACCTCTGACTGTGTGGATTATCCACTTGTACAGAAGGAAAGATGACCTGAGGGGCAGATCCACACTGACTCATGAGCAGTGGCTAACAAGTTAGGGGCTGGTTAGGGGCTTACAAATCACAAGACCGAGAGATGGGTGATGAGCAGGTATAAGGGAGAGAAATATGGATGGGCTGCTTGAAATGGGCATAGGTGGTGAAGCTAATTTTAACACGCACAAGTACCGAGAGGGCATCTATTGTGGAGAAGCCCTCAGTAATGAGGTGGACAAGGTGACCCATCCTGTAGATGGCAACTTCTATTCCCAGCTACCCTGGTTCTTGCTTAATGGGCCCGTATACATGCTATGGTGGCAGGGATGACTGGCTATGTCTGGTGTGGGAGGCAGAGTAACAGCACTCCAAAAATGTCCATGGTCTAATCCTTAGAACTAAATATGTTGCATGGTACACGGCAAAGGGTGAATTTTTTTTTTTTTTTTTTTTTTGACACAGTCTTGCTCTCTCACTCAGGCTGGAGTGCAGTGGTGCGATCTCAGCTCACTGCAACCTCCACTTCCCGAGTTCAAGCGATTCTTCTGCCTCAGCCTCCCAAGTAG
Source organism: Macaca mulatta (assembly GCF_049350105.2). Lineage (NCBI taxonomy): Eukaryota > Metazoa > Chordata > Mammalia > Primates > Cercopithecidae > Macaca > Macaca mulatta. Next base: position 213,876,269 of record NC_133406.1, on the reverse strand, counting down.
CTTGGTACTACAGGTACCCACCATCATGCCCAATTAGTTTTTGTATTTTTAGTAGAGACCGGGTTTCGTCACGTTGGCCAGGCTGGTCTCGAACTCCTGACCTCAAGAGATCCACCCGCCTCAGTCTCCCAAAGTGCTGGGATTACAGGCGTGAGCCACTGTGACCAGCTGCAAAGGGTGAATTAAGGCAGAAGATGGAATAAGGTTGCTAATCAGGTGACCTTACAAATAGGGAGATTGGCCGGGCGCAGTGGCTCACGCCTGTAATCCCTGCACTTTGGGAGGCTGAGGCGGACGGATCACGAGGTCAGGAGATCAAGACCATCCTGGTTAACACTGTGAAACCCCGTCTCTACTAAAAATACAAAAAATACAAAAGGGGGCAAGCTGGCCACCTACTGGCAGATTGATTACACAGACCCCCTGTCATGAAGAGAGCAGTCTTTCTTTATTCTTTTTTCTTTTCTTTTTCTTTTCTTTCTTCTTTCTTTCTTTCCTTTTTTTTTTTTTCTGAGTCTCACTCTGTCGTCCAGTCTGGAGTGCAGTGGCGTGATCTCAGCTCACTGCAACCTCTGGCTCCTTGGTTCCAGTGATTCTCCTGCCTCAGCCTCCTGAGTAGCTGGGATTATGGGCGCCTGCCACCATGCCCGGCTAATTTTCGTATTTTTGGTAGAAACAGGGTTTCACCATGTTGGCCAGGCTGGTCTCGAAGTCCTGACTTCAAGTGACCTGCCCACCTCGACCTCCCAACGGGCTGGGATTACAGGTGTGAGACACTGCGCCCGGCCCAGAACACACTGGTCTTAAAACAGGCCCTGCAACCAGAAGAAGCTGGCTGGGCAGAACAGAGTTACAGCGCCAGGTGGGAGACAACCTCCGCAGCTGAGCTGTTGATGGGTAGGAGGCAGCACACGCTTGAAATCAGTGGCTAATACATGGTCCTACCTCTTTGACAATCGAAATACACAGGCCCAGGGACCAAGGGATGGATATGGGAGTAGCTTTTCTCACCACTATTCTCAATTACCTACTGGAGGAGTTTTGGCTTCCTATCCCCTCAATTTTGTGTTCAGTGTGTGAGCTCAATGCTCAAAGGAGGAACACTCCCTCCAGGGAATGTGAATATGACTCCTTTAGAATTGGAAGTAGAGAGGCCAGGAACGGTGGCTCACGCCTGTAATCCCAGCACTTCGGGAGGCCAAGGTGGGTGGATCACTTGAGGTCACGAGTTTAAGACCAGTCTGGCCAACATGGTGAAACTCCGTCCCTACTAACAATACAAAAATTAGTCGGGCATGGTGGTGCATGCCTGTAATCCCAGCTACTCGGGAGGCTGGGGCATGAGAAGCACTTGAACGCAGGAGGCGGAGGTTGCAGTGAGCTGAGATCACACCACTGCACTCCACCCTGGGTGACAGAGCGAGACTCGTTTCAAAAAAAAAAAAAAAAAAAGAATTGGAAGTAGAGTGTTCTCCTCTGGTCATTTTGAGGTCTGCATGTTGCTTAACTAAAAGGCAGAGAAGAGGGTCAACTGTCCTGTACCTGACAGGGTGATTAGCTAGGATTGCCGGAAGAAAAATATGTTCCTGCTACACAATGTGGGGAGGGCAGAAGACAATGACAGAAAAGAGGGGATTCACCAGGTGCCTCAGTCCCCCCAGTCCCCCTTCCAGTATTGACAGGGAAGGGGAAATGTGACAAACATAAGACCAGAAGAGGCTGAACTGCACAGGAGTAAAGGTTTAGGACACCCCACCTATAAAAACCCCAGTCAACCAAAGTGCTGGCACATGGTTAGAGGAAAGTGGGGGTGGAGGAAGGATGCTGTGATTGCTAACTTGGGCCTGCTGACCAGCTGCCAAAGTGGGGGCTGTAGCAATTTTCTGTTGTTATTTGCATGCCCCACTGTCTTATTTAAAGAGCCCGGTTGCGCGGTGGCTCATGCCTGTAATCCCAGCACTTTGGGAAGCCGAGGTAGGCAGATCACGAGGTCAGGAGATGGAGACCATCCTAGCTAACACGGTGAAACCCCGTCTCTATTAAAAATACAAAAAATTAGCCAGGCATTGTGGCGGGCGCCTGTAGTCCCAGCTACTCAGGAGGCTGAGGCAGGAGAATGGTGTGAACCTGGGAGGCAGAGCTTGCAGTGAGCTGAGATTGCGCCACTGCACTCCAGCCTGGGCAACAGAGCGAGACTCCGTCTCAAAAATAAATAAATAAATAAATAAATAAGCCCTGTTGATGACTAATGTGTTAAGTTAGGCTCCAGGTGAGTATGACTGAAGGTTAACAAGAACAGGGTGAATCTGACAAGGTTGATGGTGTTGATGAGACTGTTCCTTCCATTAAAAAAAAAATGAAGATGAAATTCACATAACATAAAACTAACCATTTTAAAGCAAATACTTCAGTGGTGTCTAGTACATTCATGATGTTGTACAATCATCACCACAACCTATTTCCCAAACTTTTTCATCACCCCAAACAGAAATTCTGCAACCATTAAGCAACAGGGACATGAGTTTTTCACCCAAAGGACAAGAGTGGGTGCTGAGGGGTAAAAGGAATAGCCCTGCTTGGATCTCATTTCCCTTCCACATCCACACTCCCCATTCGATGAAGGGCCAACCTGCTCTGGCTGCCTTCCCTTCGGGCTTTCAGTTGGGATTGGCCAGTGGGAGGCACCATCAGGATGAAACCTGTCCACCCCCAACCTCCCTGACGCCCTCTCTGGCAGGGGCTGTTGTAAACATGGCCACAGCTCTAGCTGGGCAGTCCCCTCCCATGATGAGAGCTCCCTCCTCTTGCCCTTTCAGCTCTATGGGTTGTAACGGCTTCCTGTAGCGTGAGCCCTGCTGGGTCCCATCCTTGGTAGGTTCCCACAACCCTGCCCACATCTCCAGTTAATCCCTTAGTTGAAGGCTCTTGGTACCCCTTTGAATATACAGTCGGCCTCTGTACCCTCGGGTTCTGCAGCCTCAGATTCAACCTAGCACAAATTGAAAACATAAAAACAAGTAAACAAAAAATAACAATACAATAAAAATACAACTTTAAAAACCAGTATAACAACTTTTTTTTTTTTTTTTAAAGACAGGGTCTTGCTGTCGCCCAGGCTGGAGTGCAGTGGCGCGAACATGGCTTACTGCAGTCACGACCTCCTGGGCTCCAGCAATCCTCCCACCTCAGCCTCCCAAGTAGCTGGGACCATAGGCATGCACCACCATGCCCAAGCAAATTTTGTATTTTTTGTAGAGATGGGGTTTCACCGTGTTGCACAGGCTGGTCTTGAATTCCTAGGCTCAAGTGATCTGCCCATCTCCGCCTCCCGAAGTGCCGAGGTTATAGGAGTGAGCCATCATACCTAGCCGACAACTACTTACACAGCATTTACATTGTATTAGGTAGTATAGGTAATCTATGGATGATTTACAGTATATGGGAAGATGAGTGTTGGTTATATGCAAATGTATTCATCTCTTGGTATCCATGGAGGATTGGTTCCAGGACCCTCCCAGGTACCAAAATTCATGGAAACTCAAGTCCCTTATATAAAATAATGTAGTATTTGCCTATAACCTACATACATTCTCCCATATATATTTTTTTGTTGCCCAAGCTGGAGTGCAGTGGCACAATCTCGGCTCACTGCAAAGTCCACCTCCTGGGTTCAAGTGATTCTCCTGCCTCAGCCTCCCCAGTAGCTAGGACAACAGGCATGCTCCACCACACCCAGCTAATTTTTTTATTTTTAGTAGAGACGGGGTTTCACCATGTTGGTCAGGCTGGTCTCAAACTCCTATCCTCAAATGATCCACCTGCCTCGGCCTCCCAAAGTGCTGATACTACAGGTGTGAACCATTGTGCCCAGCCATTCTCCCATATACATTAAATCATCTCTAGATTACAATGTAAATACTATGTAAATAGTTGTTACACTTTATTATTTGAAATTTTCCCCCCAATATTTTCAATTTGCAGTTGGTTGAATCCATGGATGCAGAACCCATGAAGGGCCAACAGCACTACACCATTTTACATCAGGAACTTAAGCATCCAAGGATTTTGGTTTCCATGTGGATCCTGGAACCAATCCCCGGAAAATATGGAGGGATGGCTGTAACATCCATTTCCTGCTAGGGAACGGATGGATACAGGAATAATCCTTTAATAATAACCCTGTAATCCTCTTGAAACTAACCACTTCAGATTTTGTAAGTCAAACCAGTTCCATACTCAGGTCCCAGCCCGGGCAAAGGAGATGCTTTCCTGGACAGCCCAGGTTCGAAGGGTGCCTGGGGTGCGTGCCAAGGCCCCACTGCCCTCTGGTGGTTGGATCCAGGAAATGCACCTCAGGGCTCCAGCCTCTGCTGAATCGACCCCATTAGGAATTGAGCGATCCTTACCCCAAATGCTTGAAAGCAGAAGTGTTTCAGATTTTGGAATATTTGTACATACATAATGAGATATCTTGGGGATAGAATCCAAGTCTAAACATGAAATTCATTTGTTTCATATACAGTTTCTACAAATAGCCTGAAAGCAATGTTATATATATATATATACGTATATATATATTTTGAGACAGAGTCTTGCTCTGTTGCCCAGGCTAGAATGCAATGGTTTGATCTCAGCTCACTGGAACCTCCACCTCCTGGGTTCAAGTGATTCTCCTGCCTCAGCCTCCCGAGTAGCTGGGATTACAGGCATATACCACCATGCCCAGCTAATTTTTGTATTTTTAGTAGAGATGGGGTTTTGCCATGTTGGCCAGACTGGTCTCGAACTCCTGACCTCAGGTGATCCGCCCAGTTTGGCCTCCCAAAGTGCTGGGATTACAGGCATAAGCCATCGTGCCCGGCCCAATTTTATATATTTTAAATAATTTTGCGCATGAAGCAAAGTTTTGACTGCAACCTGTCTCATGAGGTCAGATGTGCATTCTCCATTCGTGGCATTGTGCTGGGTTTTCTGATTAGGGATGCTCAGTCTGCACACACCCGAGCTTATCTCATGCAGGGGTCACTGTCCCCACTTTACAGGTGAGAACTTGAGGGCTCCAGTGACTTCCCACTGCCCTTTTGGTCTTCCCACGGTTAAGAGCAAAATCTTAACCATGGAACACGAGGCCCCATCCTTGCCTCCCCTGTCACTCTGACCCAGCCACCTGGCCTTTCTCAGGTCCCAGTGTTCGTGGGCACAGCTCCCAGTTACAATGTTTGGGAACTTTCTGGGTCCTTTTCCACCCGGAGGCTTCAGCTCCTTCTCCAGTCCCCTCCCGGGGATATCACTCACTCGGGACTCAGGAGGGTCCTCCTCCCCATCCCCTCCCTCTCCTCTGCCTCTTATTCACCTCTTGCACAAACACTTGGCCCTGGTTAGTGCCGCTCTCCCCCACGGGGCAGGGCACGTCCTGCTTAGCTCGTTGCAGTATCTCAGTGCCTGGCATGTGGGAACAACCATCCCAGCAGCTGACAGCCATGAAGTGTTTCTGTGCCAGCCTTTGAACTAAGTACTTCAGGCCCCCAGTCCATTCTCCCTCCTAAAGACCCTTGTCCCCAGGAAGCAGCCCTTGACTCTATTAAAAACTCACATTGATTTATTAGAATATGAAAAAGATTCATTTTCTTCTGTACAGGCGGCAGAGTGGCAGCAGCTGCGGTGGCTTGGTACATGGTTGTCGATGTCACCCTTGCATGGTGACTCCTGCCCAAACAGCACTTGCATGGAGAGGAGGATGGACAGATGGGCCGAGGACCCATGGCCCAGTCCCCTGCAAAGAGGGACACTCTGACTATTGCACAATCCTGGGGGAGTGCCCCAGGGACAGGGGGAAGGAGTGTGTGTGAGCAAAGGTCGCTGAGGGCCCAGGATTCTGCCCAACCCACCAGCCCCGGGGGACAGGAGATCCTCAGGGGAGGCCTTCTCCCCCCACCCCCGACCGCCTCCACAATGGGCTCCACGGCAAGCAGGGTGCGGTACACACGAGGGAAAGGTTCCAGGGGCCAAACCCAGGGTGGGGGAAGTAAGAGCAGGCCAGCAGGACTGGAGGTCAGGCCCAAGAGCTAGGCAGGCGCCAAGAGGCCAGCGTCTGTGAGGCTGCAGAGACTCTTGATTAGGAGTGGGAGTTACTTCTGATGTCACAGTCTTCGGGCAATAGTTAAGAGCCCAGCAGGCAGAGAAACATGGGGGACGGGGTTGGACAGACAGGCACAAATGAAGAAGGGTAATTCCTGGAGTGTGAGGAGTTAGAGGCAGAGCACTGTTCAGCCAGGGGTTTTCAAAATGTTTTAAAAAACAGGAGTGCCCTCCGTGCAAACAATCATATATAGAAGTGTGAACAAACGAAACTTAAAAACGCAGCACATTCTGGAGCCACGGCCAGTCCTTCCCCCAGCAGCATCCCCTGAGGGGCCCAGTGGTCCCCATGGGAGCACAGTTCGGAAAGCTCTGAGTCACGTCACTGTCGACCTAGAAACCACCCCTGCTCCAGGCAGAGACACTCAGAGATGCCCTCAGCCCGCAGCTCTGAGTAAGGACAGGTTGGGGTGGTAGCCAGGGTGACAGAGCTGGCAGGAGTGTGAGACCTTGGTGGGTCAGCAGTCCCTCCCCCAGCCATGTGACTGGTACCCCTGGCGTGTCCCCTAATAAAGCAGGGCCTGCTCGAGGGAGGCCTCAGCTCCCTCCCTTCCTGGGTGGGACCACGGCTGAGCCAGAGACTCTTTGGTTAGAAACTAAGATTGGTCTGAATGAGGAGGAGGATGAGGCAGAGGGAGGAGCCTCCGAGGCCCTAGTCCAGGTCCGGGAGAAGCCTGGATCTAGGGAGAGGCAGAGCCGGCCTCACCAGCCCCAGCAGTTCTGCCAAATGGATTGGGGAGGCAGCTCTGGTGGGGCGGATGCTTCCCAGGAGGCGGTGGCGGGGAGCTGTGCTGGGGTGGGGGCTGTGGGCCCAGCTGCCATGCGGTAGGGGGAGGTGCAGGGCCAATCCGGGTCAGGAAGGGCAAGGGGAGCCCCCAGCAGCCCCTGCTCTGGTGGGAGAGTCTGTGAGGGGACGGGCGCTGCCTGCTGGCCCTGGCGCTACTGCCCCTTAGGGATGAACGGCTCTCCCTCCCCAGGCTCAGGGTGCGGGCCTGGGTCACTGAGGCAGCGCTGTATCCTCTGGGAGCTGGGGCTGTCACTGGGTGCGGGGGTGAAGACATCGTCGGTTCCTGGGGTCGAAGGCTCCTTGCTCCGCATCATGATACCCCCATCGTCCTCCTCGTCCTCCTCCACCACCTTCGCAGGATCCCGGCTCAACCCCAAGACCTTGCCCTTCAGCTCCTCGTTCACCAGGTCCACAGACTCGGGTGACTGCGGGGAGGCCGGGTCGATGGTGATGACAGGCAGGTCCTCCTTCGGCTCATACGCCAGCGGGTCTGGGACCAAAAGCAAGACACAAGCTGGATTCTGCTCTGGAGCCCAGCCCAGCAAGTGCCACTCGCCGCGTCAGCGCTTCCTGCAGGTCTTCTCATGAGCACAGCTGTCCTGGTCCCAACGGGCCTCAGAAGCAGGCCTCTGAGACCCTCCACCCCACAGCTTCTCTTCCTCAGACTGTGCCCCTCTCCTCTGACAGGGGCTCCCAGAGGTGTCCCTCCACAGGCCAAGACCTGGGGCTCCTCCCGGCATGAGTCTACCCTGGGGCCCTGCCCTCACGTTCCCCACACGCGTTAGGGGTTTTGAAGGGGCAGATACCCTGCCTTCCTGCCAGGCACCATGGCTCTCCCAGCTACCCACACAGTCCTCATCCAGAACGTCTCTGTCCCTAGGGATGGCCCCTGACGTAGAAGCAGCTCATGGCTTGGGAGGGGCCCCTGAGGTCAGCGAGGGCCAGGCCTGTCCTCCCAGTGGCTGGGGCCTGTTCCTGTGGACCCCCATCCTCAGGAGGCGGCAGCTCGGAGTGCCCAGACCTGAGGCCCCTCACCAGGCCCTTACCTGAGCCGATGCGGGCCCGAGACATGGTGGGCGAGTCCAGCTTGTGGGCTGGCACTGTCAGGTAGTTGTTGATCTGACAGAGAGGACAGACAGGGTGAGCACAGGCAGCTGCGCAGAGGGAGCCCCTCAGGACAGCACCCGGCCACTGCCACCCCACCTTCCGTGTATGCGGGGCGCTCGCTCCCCGTCCCTTGTGCCTGTGTGGGCAGCCGTACTGGCCCTTCAGGAGCTCCTGAGGGCTCAACCCAGGCTCCTGTCACAGCCTCCCTCAACACACCTACACTGCCCAGCCTTAAATCCACCCATTCCTCTGTCCCCTGCCACTGCCCTAACCCAGGCCACACCCCACACCCCCACGCCAATCCCTTGCTTAGAACTCTTCATGGCTCTCCATGCCCTTACACGGCCAACAAGCCCCTCGAAAGCCAAACCCTGTTCCTAGAATGGGTTCATTTCCACAGAGGCTGTGGCGGAGCTTGGGTGAGTGGGGTGGGATACAGGTTCCCAGAGAAAGGCAGAGGCTACCTTCTGCTCCAGCTGCCGGGCCTTCTGCCTCCGGAGCAGCATCTGGTTCCAGGCTTCCTCGTAGGGGTCCGCCACCAGCGTGTGTCTGTTGTAGGACCGCAGCTGTGGAAGGCACAGCATCAGGGCAGTGCAGGCGCCGGAAGGCTCTGGTCATGGAGGGGTGGGGGCAGTTCTGGAGGCCAGGCCAGCCCTGGGGTGGGTGCCGAGGGGCACGGGCAGGGCAGGGCTGCCGTGGAGAGGGGCTGAAGGGCTCCTGTACCCCGGGGGTCGGGCTGGGAAGCAGGCCCTCACCCGCTGCCTGGTCTTCTGCAAGTTGTTCCTCAGGATTTTGCGAATCTCCTCCTCCTTGTCCTTGGACAGTGCTGGCAGGATGCGCTCAGAAGGCAGGGACTTGGGGTGGATGTTCCTGGGACAACAGGACATAGGTTAGGTCCCCAAGATTCTTGGGATCCTAAAGCCTCCCAGGTTTGGCTAGAAGGAAGTCACCCTAGGGATGACCCAGGGGGGCACCAAAGCCTCAGGTCCTTAGTGTGAGCCCACAGCTCTCTTGTCCGCCCCAACAGGACAACAGAGGGCCCTGCCCTCAGGTGGCCGCCTCCAGCTGGGCTGGAGGGGCCGGTGTGTGGGAGCAGAAGCTGCCTGGTTGCCCCGGCACTCACTGCATGGAGACGGTGGAGACGGCAGAGGGGATCTTGCCCATGCCTCCGCTCTCCACCAGCTCGATGGCCTGCTTCATCTCCATCTTGTGGTAGAAGGCGATGAGTTGGGGCTCCTTGGAGCGCTCGCCGGCTATCAGACACTTCTTCACGTATTTCTTATTAAACCGGTTGAGCCTGGTGGGAGAGGAGGGAGATGGATGGAGCCAGCTCCCAGGAGTGGGGAGATGCCCAGGCCCAGGAGACCCTTGCCTGCCCCTCCCGGCCTGCCCACCAGGCCTGCCACCTACTTGTCCTTCCAGTGGTGGTGACCGTAGTGGCCACAGATGTCCTCGATGCCTGTCAGAAGGTGGTCCAGGAACTGAAAGGGGCCCAGGGCCAGGTCAAGCCTCGCTGTGGGGCACCTTCCCTACCAAGACCCCTGACTAGCCCCACTCCCTCCTGCAGCTGCAGCCTTGCTGGGCCCAGCGCTGTGGTTCCATGAGCAGCCAGCAGGTGGCGCCCACACTCCACTCATCAAACCCAGTGGCCCTGACTCTGGGTATCTTGAACCCTCGCCTGTGTCTGGCTGAGCCCCCTTCTCTAATCCCACCCGGGATCCATGCCTAGGATAGGTCTCAAATGGAGGCAGAGATGGCATGATGCCCCGTCCTCAGGCTCCCAGCTGCTCACACCACACCTTCCTATGGCTCCTGGGGCAGAGGGAGACCCCGGGCACCAACACAGGGAGGAGCGGCTGATGCAGGGCAGGGACATGAGGCCCAGCTGCTCCCCATCTCCCTGTTCCTCCTCCTGCAACTGAGGGCCCAGCCCGCACTCCAGTACCTGCGTGTGGATCTCCTCGTTGATGGAGCGCTTCGTCTCTTGCTTTTTCTTCACAGCCAACAGGTCTACCAGGGGCCGAATGGTCATGCCCTGGGAGGCAGGCAGATGTCAGGCACTCTAGTTCTGCTACCCAAGCAGGGAGGCCACGGAGCCTCCCTATGCCCACCCTAGACCCCCAAGGCTAGGATGCCCTCTCTGCTTTGCCCTCTCCCAGGACCCAAGGGTGTGAGAACTCTCCCACCTCCCAGCACTTATCTAAAGACAAGTCCTTCAGGCCTGCTTCTTCCTAGAGACACGGGCAGAGGTTTCACTGCCAAATGACCCGCATGCTGGTCATCTGGCCTGGGCCAGGCAGCAGCCAGCCTGGGTTCAGATGTAGACAGCACCGCAGACTCGCTCTACAACCCCAAGGAAGTCAGGCCCCACACACAGGGAAAAGCACCTCTGCACTGCCTCCCTACCAGGACTGCGAGAAGGACCAAGTAATAACAGCAGCAGTGGATGGAACTGCACACCTGCCATGTGACCAACACATGTGCTTGGAAGTGTTCTAGCATTAGCTCTCTAATACCCACACACTAAAAGGCAGGTCCTTCCATTGTCCCTATTTAACAGATGCAGAAACTGAGGCTCAGAGAAGTTAAGCAGCTTTCTAAGATTCCACAGAAGCAGTAAAGCCATGGTTCAAACCCAGGCAGGCTGGCTCTGAAGGGAGGCCCCCTCCCCAGTGCTGCCCTCAATGAAAATGGGCTTGGAAAATCATTAGCACAACCAACTTGTAAAATCAAGGTGAAAAAAATATTTTTGAAGACGGAAGCAGTGCAAGAGGACAAAAGTAGCAGCCTCCTCCTCTCCTTTTCCTTTTCTTTTTTTTTTTTTTTTTTTTTTGAGATGGAGTCGTGCTGTTGCCCAGGCTGAAGTGCAGTGGCATGATCTTGGCTCACTGCAATCTCTGCCTCCCGGGTTCAAGCAATTTTCCTGCCTCAGCCTCCAAGTAGCTGGGATTACAGGCGCCCATCACCACACCCAACTATTTCTTGTATTTTTAGTAGAGACAGGGTTTCACCATGTTGGCCAGGCTGGTCTCAAACTCTTGACCTCAGGCAATCTGCCTGCCTCAGCCTCCCAAATTGCTGGGATTACAGGCATGAGCCACCATGCCCAGCCTCTCTCCCTTTTCTTAACTCGAGACAGAGTCTCACTCTGTTACACAGGCTGGAGGAGTACAGTGGCGCACAGCTAACAGCTGCCTTAACCTCCTGCGCTCAAGCTATCCCCTCCTACCTCAGCTT